>NW_020451290.1:50120-81068 GCF_003343035.1 Apteryx rowi
GGGTGGGTGTGCGTGTCCTATAATATTTTTCATTTTTACTGGATTTTACAAATTCAGTTTTTAATGAACTTCTGAGTGACATTTTCAGAAAGTAATATATAAATTATGATAAAAGCAAAGATTGATGCCATTTTGGTATGTCTAGAATGTTAACAAATGTTTTCTCACAGTTATGTTTCATTTTACTTCCCATTTACTTTGAAACCAATGTTTAACAGGATATTCATTTTGTTCTACCTCCAAAACATAATGATATGATATAGTATTTATTGCAGCAGGAAGAGAAACAATTCTGATAATGAATTTTAAAATATGCTTCCAAAGTAATGTGTATGTGGGTCAACTTACTGCTGCTTTGCCACAATTCTGCTTATACTTTATGCTACTACTTGCTCTGAAAACATAACACCAACATTTAAAATACCCAAGCCTGAAGCAATAGCATTAAAGTCCAGAAAAATATGTATTTTATTAGATTGAGAGATGAAAATGCAGTGAAATATGAAGTTAGTTCTGTGCTGACRGGCTGCATTTAGAACTATCAAAGTGTAAATGAAAAGCTGTCATGCTGTCATTTTTCTTTCAGTTTTAATGAGCTATCTTTGCTTCTCAAATAATAGAGGCAATAACTGATTTACAAATGAGGGTAACACTACTTCTGTATTCAGTGGCTCCTCTTATAGTTATTATTTTCCCCACATTTAAAAATTGGGTAAATAAATTCTAAAAGAAAACTTTGTAAAATAAAATGCATTAATAATGATAGTCAGCCCCCAAATACATGATAGAATTAAGAAAAGCACAGATACAAGTATCTTAAAAATATCTGAGTTCTAGAAAAAAAACGCAGATTGAGCTATAGATAGAAATATGGTAACCAAGGAGAATCACTTTTGAAGTATACCTATAGAAGCCCTTTGAAATCAGTCTAAATTGAACCAAAACTATAAGAAAGAAACCTGGTATAGTAATTTCAATTTGCTTAAGGAACACTCAGTATTTGTGCTAATAAGAATATTATTTGTCATTGAAAGTATAGATATTGGGTAAAATCATTATTAGTGAAGGTACAGCCAGTATGAATAATAGGAAATTCCAGAGAATACTCTTTGTGAATCAAGCAGTGGAAAGAATGTGTTTAATCTTTTCATGTATAAAATACATACTACTGCAAGTGATTGGTTTTTATGTAAAAGATAAGAGGAAGCCCAAAAGAGCAGGATAAATTAAAAAAAAAAAAAAAGTAACCCTATTTTGAATCAAGATTATCTGTATTCTTTCTATTTCCATGGCATTTTTTTAACCTTCCCTAACCTTCTAAAGTGACTACTGTCTTGTTTGAAAGCTGTACTGCTTCACGATGCCATGAATTTCTTTTCTGTGAGTGTTACTGCTACTTGTAAGGAAGAGAATTGCTTAGCCAATGGAAATCAGAGACATTTTCAAAGAATTGAGATAATTACAGTAATTGCATGAGTCATGTTACTTAGTTTGACTGGAAGCTGTGAAGCTCAAACTAGTGTCAGATGTACATGAGTAACATGAGTTTCAGCATGTTTGTGTATTGTTTTGGTGAAAAGTCTAGTAATTTTTAGACGAGATTAAACCCTGTGTTCTTTTTATCCAGTGTCCTGGATCTTTCCTTGACCTATTCGGGAGACTTCAGAGAAGTCATAAAAACAGCAGAGCAGGCACATGTGACATATTCTTCCCTCCACATTTAGCTCTCATCCTAATCTCGTGTGGGTAAAGGCTACTATTGCCTCTGGAGCAGAGAGTTGAATATATAACCCAGAGAGTTTCTTAGCTTTAATATTTAAACTCTGCTGTTTTAATTAATATTGCTGATATTAATAATTTTGCATAATTTCAATGTAACTTCTAGACCTAAAGGGCTTTCCATGGTCCACTGAGTTCCACAGTCCAACTGGATACACTGTGTGAAAGGGTATTTCCTCTTATCACTTTTTACTACCAAATTTCATTCTGCAGTGTCCTATTATGAGATAGCAAATTCCTGACCAAAATTCCTTCAAATTTATGTGTATTTGTCATGGCCCAACTAATTTTTCCAGTTCACCTGTCCAAACAAAATACCCTAGTAAGTAGATAATCCATTTTAATTGTCATCTTGAATTTGTATCCTTCTTTCTTCAATGTATTGGAAATCATTTTAAACATAGCAGTAATAAAGATTAGGCAGATTTGCAGATAAGAACCTGATTTTTTTTTTTTTGGCATAAACTCGAAAGAATTACACAAATGATTCCTCATTGGAATCATAAGTAGTATAAAACTAGTTCTGGTGAAAATTGAGCTCTTGAAAGTGCAGAATACTTTGCACTCAAGAAGTAGCATTATTCTAAGGTGTCTCAAACCAATTATTAAATAATTTGCAGTGCCCTGTGGGACATCTGCCCTATTTTGCAGGTGAAGAAATTGAATCACAGATTTAAGTCCAAATTTTAAAGGTCTTCAGACTTGAATCTTCCCCACTGCTCGCAGTACCTTACTTCTACCACATCCTTGTGGAACCCACAAACCCCAAATTAGTCACTTGTGCACCCTACACAACGCTGGCRGTGAAGCAAGCATATTTTAGGCAAAGGCACAAAAAGCAACACACAGAAGTGGTAGCACTTCTGCTGATGAACAAGAAAGATCGAGAGATGTTTTCTAAGCCTCCCTCCTCGTATGTATGCCCACATTCAGGCTGCTTTAGCTCTCAGAGTGTGTAGCTATGAACCCTGTTCTGGTTTAAAATGCTTAAGTCAGTTTTTTCTCATAATATATATTTTTGTTGTGTGTGTTACGCACTATTCTAGTGAGCAGAAACTCAGAAGGGTGGGTGGAAATCTTGGTTCAGTCCCTGTGCTGATGAATACTCAGCATAAGGTATTGCTTTATTAGCAAAAAAGTAAACAAAAACTGAGTAAGTAGCAAGGTTACTTACCACACAAGCAAGGCTTGCGAGTGTGTGGGTAGGCAGCTCACTGTCTTTTCAAAAATATCTAGATGATTGTTTACATCTTTGGGTGTTTGAATGTTTTCATTGTCTTAGCTTTATGACTGCCTGAATATGGGGGGCATAAATGGAAAAAAGTTAGTGTCCCCCATGGTGTTCCTGTTGTGCTTTATCTTCTCAGATTGCGTGTGCAGTGTTGATTTTGAATGATTACAAAGGTGAAGGAGACCTGTAGGGAGGGAATCATAGTAAAATTGTTAAATGAAARTGAATTTAGGTTATACTTTACATTAATCTGAACTATAGATGGCAACTAGTATTTGAAAATAATTCTGCACAGCAAATCTCATAATGGACTTTACATCAATTTGCAACTTTGCTAAAGATGTTACAGAATACAATCACTATGGAATAATATTTTGAGAAAAATCCTCATCCCATTAAAATCAATTGAAAAATTCCCTTTGGATCCTATCAGGGTTCTAAACAAAACTGAGAATATCAGTTTCAAGAGGGATACTTTATGGTGTAGTCAGAACAGATCAGATAGAAAATGATACTTGTGAGGTTGTGCACTGTATATGTATCATTACAGCAATTCTAGTGCTTTTATCTTCTCACCACAGAAATGGCAATGGTAAGTTAAAGTTCCCAGTGGAGAGCACAAGTGGCAGATCCCTGATGCAACTGAAGAACAAGTCTTCAAATTACTCTTTTGAAGATTGCTGTATGTAGCTTGTATGAATAATTTTGCTGACTGCGGTACATCAACATTTGTTTTTTAAAAATGTTTACTGTTAGTGCATTTTTTGGACAAAATCTGGATATTTGTAATCCCAGAAATGGGGAAAAATATAGTTCAGAATGAAGTTGAGAATATAGTTGAAATAAAGCAATTGGACACATCTAAGAATAAATTATACTGTTGATTTATGAGTTTTGGGAAACATTCTTTAAATTATATTTTTCTTCCCAGGATATGATTGATTTTGTTTTCTCTGCTGTGACACCAAAAATGCCAATTTTGGAATGCATGTACATCAAACAAGCTATTGACCTCCTACAGGTAGATATGACATCAGCTTTTCTATCTGTCATTTTATTGTTTATATCTGAGTGTTGTTTTAGGAAGCCAGTAGTCACATACCACATCTGCTTTGCAGGGTTTATTGTCAGACCAAGATGAGAAGCAGCCTACCAAGGAACATATTGCTCGCTTGTTCATTTTTGCTGTAATGTGGTCAGTTGGAGCTCTTTTGGAACCAAATGACAGGCTGAAAATGGAGCTGTTCCTGCAGAAGCATTCTACAATGAATGAACTTCCAGCTGTGAATGGAGAAGAGACCATGTTTGACTTTGTTATCAGTGGTTGTGGCCAGTGGGAGCACTGGTCAAAGAAGGTTCGTATGCTGTAGTGTGCTAAGTTTTCTTAATGAGTATACAAGACAAAGGTGTTTGGTAAGAGGCATATTATTATTAAATAATAAAGGCCTKCATAATTTAGGAAGATTAACCCTACCAACTGCTCAAGAGTTTCTTTTCTGGAGGAATTTCTTTTCTCCACAAATATTTTTGTCAGAGAATGGGAACACACATTTGAAACAGGTTTGGAAGTGAAATAGAAAATTTAGCTTACCTTTTGTCTACTTAGTACTTAAGATCTCCCAGCAAAGAAAAGCTGTCTCCACGTAATGGAGAACAGTCGGATGAAAATACCATGTTAGTCTAACATCCTTTTAAAAAGCTTGGCAAGGTACTGATTGATTATAAATGGATGCTCTGCTTTTAGAAAAAAAGTGTTTGCTAATATACAGTGCATTTGTGTTGGTGTTCTGATGAACAATGCATATGTGGCCATGTAGAAAGTCTCAAACTTTACGTGTATCTATCTTATGCAGGTCCCAGAATACTTTTACCCTAAAGATTCAGTGCCAGAATATACTTCCATTCTAGTTCCAAACGTAGACAGTATCCGAACAGACTTTCTAATGCACACCATCATGAAGCAAGGAAAAGCTGTTTTGCTGATTGGAGAACAGGGAACAGCAAAAACAGTTATGATTAAGGTAGGAAGAATGGAAGAACATCCAGTATCTTTGTAAGCTAACATTGTAATAAAAATAATTGTCATTGGCACAAGTGTTAAATTGAAGTGAGCAAGTAATTTGATTTTTTCTTATATAATAGCATATTCCCACTGAAGCATTTTGCCACTACTCCCAATGCCTATAAATAAAACAATAGATTATAAATATCTATGGTGGTTCTTTTAAACTTTTTGCTAAGTAAGAAAATACTGTTGGAGAATTTCTTACTTCCCTGTGCTTTGTCAGTGGTGGCTTATACAAACTGATCTTTTGGCTCTGTACACCCTTGTTGCATAGACTTTATTCGCAGGCCAAACTGAACAGAAATAAAGAACTTCCTTTTTTACTGAAGGTAATTTTTCAGAGGGTAAATTTAGTATTTATTATGTGCTGCCTTGATTCCATCACTGAGAATGATACATTGTTCTTTCTGTAGAAGAAAATACTAGCAGTATTACTATGAAATTAACAAATATATTTTTTCATATTATAAAATGGGTCCAGTTAATCTTATGATACATGTATAAAAATTAATAGCTTACTACAGAAGAGTCAAAAACCGAAAGGCTGAACAAACCCAAACATCATCCCATGATTGGCGTCCCATATTTGACAAATGTTTGTGTAGTGGACTTCAACATGGTGTCTGTAACTTCCAGAGGAATCTGTAGGCTTTGTTCTGTGAAAGACAGCAGAGTAACGATTTACTGTTGGCAGAGCTGAATTTGCCATACAAGCCCCGATACCTCCGCTGGAGGATTTGTAGAGATCTAGAAATTGAAAATGGTTGAAAGCTACTGGCCTCGACTGACCTTTGGCTTTTTAAAAGTCTGGAGCTATATTGTGTCCCCCAGGGATGTGCTTTTTGAGCCCTGAAATAAAGTGAATTGCATCAATGCCAGCAGCAATTAATACTAGCTTTTCAGCTCAGCTGTTGAGGCCAACATGCATGCTGGTGTAATGTCAACTTCTGTTCCTGGCACCAGCTGGAGAACTATTTTAGCAGAGTGAAGAGGTGGGGTCTGGATGGTGGTCTTGGTATTCTGCATACTGGATTTTGGCCAGATACAGGCAACCTCCAGCCTTCAGCTGTTATTCCTGTCCCTAGAAATAATTGGAGCTGAATCTCAGGAGCTGCTCACCCTGCATCTATGCTCTAGAGCAGAAGGTGTTCCTTACACAGGGAACCATAGTTCCAAAAAGTGCAAGTAGTTACTTGATCTCATCTAAGGTTAAGAGTGAAAGTTAACTGCTTCTACAACTGTTCTCCTTCTGCTTTCTGTAGAATATTGCTTTACTATGGAAAAGAAATTTCCAGATGTATGCAACTGCTTTCATGAAAAAGTAAAAAGGCTGTAATATAGAACACTTCAGGTTTGAGTAAAGTAGCAATATATATCAAAGAATTTATAACAGAGTGTTATTTAGGACCTTTAGTTTGCTCTTTGTAGTACGCTGTTCATGAACAGCAAAAAACAGTATTTAATGTGAAACTGGTGTGATAGAGTGGAAAATTGGATATGGAATCTGACGTTTAACTAACAAAAAATAACCCCATCAAATAACCTCTTCTGTTTCAAAGATATTTCGCATTTATATACAGAATATTACTGTCACCATGTAATGATTCAGAAATACTGCAATTAATGAAAGTATATTTTTTGAATGTTTGTGTTTTCATAGTTTTATACAAACTGTTAGAACCTTAAGAGGGCTGATCAGTGAAATGTACCAATGAACCAGCTGTCAAGAGTGTGCAGCAAACACCATAACTGTTGTATATACATTGCAAGCAGAGACTGTTTTTTGTTATGCTTCRGAAAAAATGTTTTTCTAAAGGGCAGCTTTTCTTAAACTGGGATCATAGCATTGATATAGTCAGCAAAATAAACAGTTTGACGCTATTCATCAAAATATTCTCCTTTCATCATTGCAGGTGAACTAAATATTTAAAGAGAACAAATGTTGGAAACTTGGAATTTTTAATAGTGTTTTTATATCCCAGGATCCTTTCTAAACAAAATATTTCCCACACTTTATATATATTCTTTGGCATGACTCCAGGGTTGCTTTTTTTTTTTTTTTTTTTTTTTCCCCTGTGGGTGCTATTATAAACAGTTTACTAAGTACAAAAACTGGAACTCCCTGTCTTGTTTTAGGGCATCAGCAGTAGCTGTGGGAATTTTATGAGCTTTTGAAACCTAACAAAGATTCCTTTCAATATTAAGAAAAGATGAATACCAGTAAATTTGATGCATCTGAGTTTAATTTTACACAAATGTTCCTTTACACTACTTGTTTAAGGTATGGTGCTGAAGTGTAAGTGTGAAAAAGGATCTGGATTTTCACTTGTATCTTGCAGACTGCTGTAACAGATCATCATTAACAGCTTGCGTTCAGAAAAAAAACAATTACTGACACAAAGCTTATTTGCATCCTGAATCATCATATATCTACTTGTTGTAACACTTAGTGAAGTCTGTTGAAAGCTTATATATTTTAATATTTTGAAACTATGTAAAGCATTAATTAAGAGTTTGTTTGAATTTCTGGTTGAAGGCTTAGAATATTTAAACTGCTGCTTGATATTTAAAAGTTAATAGTAGGACTGAGATTTTGTAGATGTCTAAGTTTTGCAGGGATCCTGAACACCTATGTCTCCTTTCAGTTGAATTCATCTGGAGTTACTGGTGCACTTCACTTGAAATTGGTTTTATCTTACAGGGTTACACAACCAAGTATGATCCTGATGTTCATTTGACAAAATGTCTAAACTTCTCTTCTGCAACTCTGCCAAATATGGTCCAAAGGAGCATAGAAAGTTACATAGATAAAAGAATGGGCACCACATATGGTCCTCCAGCAGGGAAGAAAATGACTGTCTTTATTGATGACATCAACATGCCTGTGATTAATCAATGGGGTGACCAGGTAAAAGGGAAGTGCTAACATTAGGGAGTTGGTGGTCTTACCATTGTTGGTGATGGAAATGCTGACTTGTGGTTTGCAAAAATAGGAAAGCTTAGGGGAAAAAAAAGCATAATATGGACTAGTTCTTGGATGCCTACTAAAGGCAATTTCCCCAAGACAGTTTTTTCATGAGTGGTAAGCTGTGTGCCCCAACTGATCACAGTCAGCATCAAGCCATTTGGTACAATCATTGTAGCTTTTAAACCTTTCATTTTGGTGACATGCAGAGCTTGCAGAATTTATGAACTCACTGTATTAAGAACCAGCCTAGAAAAGGAAGCATGTAACTCCAGGAAGCAATCAGATTTTTTTTTTTCACTTTACTTTCTACTCTGGACTTTAGAGTACAGTTATTGTTAGGTAGAATCTAACAGCACAGTTCAACATCCAAGACCAGTGGGCTGTCTGATGTTGATGTGTTGATAAACGAATACTTTATAGATCTATATTCTCTAAAAGTCTAACTTAAATTTAAAAAAATTACTGTTGAGAAAAGATCGTTTTTCTCCTCTTCTCCCATCTAGCTCTGTAATCCTGTTTTCTCACTGCCTCTATGTAAGTGAATATGTGACTATACTTTGTGCTAAACTAACCATTCTTTGTCACTCATCTAAGTGCCTGTGTCAGTTTGAATATACAGTCTGACTAGGTCTAATTTTAAAGTGCTGATTTTTCTTAGATTCATATTGTGGAAACCCAGTTGAATGCCTGGCCCCACGTCCACGACTGATTAGCAAATAAAGCTTAGGTGCAGCCAGTCCGCTGCATCAGAGCTGTTGGTGCCATGTGGCATGGCTTTATAAATTGCTGAAGTGTCCAGAAGAATATTCAACATAAAGAAAGATAGGAGGCGTCTTTCTTGTTGTCTGCTAATTTATTATACTGGACATTTCTTTTATTCTTTTTTCTTTTTTTTTTTTTTTTTTAAGTTGAAAACCCCCCAGATACCTAACTGTTCTGTTTCTTTTTTTGGATAACTAGATCACCAATGAGATTGTAAGGCAGCTGATGGAACAGAAAGGTTTCTACAGTTTGGAAAAACCAGGAGAATTTACGAATGTGGTTGACATCGAGTTCGTAGCTGCTATGATTCACCCTGGTGGGGGTCGGAATGACATTCCACAGCGCTTGAAACGCCAGTTCACCATCTATAATTGCACATTGCCTTCCAGTTCCTCTATTGACAAAGTATTTCGAACAGTAGCTGAAGGCTATTTCTGTGAACAGCGAGGTTTCTCTGAAGAAATATGTAAACTGGCATCAGCATTGGTACCTACAACTCGAAAGATTTGGCAAACAACAAAAGCAAAGGTAAAATTATCTCTATTAAGTAGTTTTTGAAGCATCTGCACCATGATAAAGCAAGAAGACCCAGGCCTTTTGTGCTGTCACATATATACAAGCTTCAGATTGTGAAGTTGTGACCTGTGTGTAACTGCTGGCTGATGCCTCTGTCCAGGATTTGCTGCTGCCAGCACCTGAGTGAGTTACCTGTCCAAAAGTATAGTCATACCCAGTGGCTTCTATAGCTAATAAGTGTAGCTAATAAAAACATCTCAAAGTCTTCTGGTTTAGAAAATGTCAAGGACACAAGGAACCATAAATTAAAAACTAGATAGGAATCTTTTATAAAGATGTTTGGGATTGGGAGAAAATTTAAAAATCCAAAATATGGCAGAGAAATCAAATCAGGTGTGTGTGGGGGGATCAGTTCAGAACAAATGAAATATTGCCTTTAGTAAATTCTACATATTACCTCTTCTATTTAAACAGGTTATAAAAACATGTTTAATTGTAATTTGTAAGCAGAAATTTCTTTGAAATAGAAAATCAAATTTATTTTTGATTACAAAATGGTAGAATGAAACATTCTGACAATTTGAAACACTAAAAGAAAACAGCATAAGGATGTGTGCCAAATTTGATCTGTTAATGAAAAAAGTGGAGGCAGGTGGTAGAAAGATAGGGATAGACAAGGAGCAAATAGGATTTGATAAATGATGTTTTCTAGCAGAAAAAGGATTGGTCAGAATTTCCCAAACAGCTCAACTGTAGACATGAGCCTTGCTTATACAAAGAAATAAAGAGAGTGCTAGTTAAACTATTCAACTACTGACTAGTATATTCAACAAAAATGGCTCTTATTACTGATAACTAGCTGCCTTTAGAGAAAATGTAGCTTTTGCTGAATTGTTCATAGTTTCAAATCCTCTTCCTTCATTTTTCTCTTCTCCTTTCTTTGCTTTTCCTCATCTACTTTTCCCTCTGCTCTTGAACGACACAAGTGTTCTTGGAAAGAAAAAAAAGAGTGACAGAAATGAATTGGAAGAAAGGGTAGGAAGGAAGCAATAGGTTAAGCACTGCTGGCGTATTTAGTGCATCCTTTAATGCCATTGCTAACTGACCTGTCCTAGCTACCCTTCACTCCATGTTCCTGGGACTTGAAAGATTCAAAGAAACTTCAGTGAAATCTATGCGAAATTAAAGAGCTGGTCATTGCTGTTGTCATTTATTCATTTTTACCTTTGCCTTTTAAATGTCAAGCTTTAATGCAATATTCATTTTGAAGTTCATGAAAAAATACAGTATTCATTAAATACTAGAGAGGCAATATTTTTATTTAGCAGTTATTTGAATATAGATTATGACATTATTTTGTAGATGTTACCAACTCCAGCTAAATTTCATTACATCTTCAACTTACGAGACCTCAGTCGTATTTGGCAAGGAGTGCTTACAGTTACTTCTGAAGTCTGCCAGAACACTAGTGTTTTGGTAGCCTTGTTCCAGCATGAATGCAGACGTGTTATTGCAGATAGGTTCATCAGCCAAAGTGATAAAGACTGGTTTGAAGATACGATGAAAAAGGTACGCAAATCCTGTTCAATGATCACACAGAAAAAGGCCAATGAAATGTTTCACTATTAAAACTAATCTTTCATGTATTTTTGTAGATTGCTGCTGCAGAACATGGTCAAAATTTATTCAGAGATGGCTCCACAGAATTATACTTTGTGGATTTTTTGCGTGATGTCCCAGAAGCTACTGGAGATGAACCTGCTGATGTAGAGTTGAAGGCTCCTAAAATTTATGAGCCTGTCCCATCTTTGGATTATTTAGCTGAAAGATTACAGATGTTCATGCAGCAGTACAATGAAACCATCAGAGGATCGAAGATGGATTTAGTATTTTTCAAGGTATTAATATCCGTAATTATGTCAATACGAAAAGTGCCTGGTCTCTTTGCATTTAATGCTACATGGATCTTTCTGTTTTTCCACAAGATTATCTTTGGATTTAGCTTAAAATGGCTAGCCCTGTATCCAGAGTGGACTTGCCTTACAATAAGCTGTATAAAGCAATGCTTTTGTCTTCAGGCTGTCTTTGCTTCCCAAATTATTCAATTTCTTTACAGTTCCCCATCTTTTCTTTCTCCTGCCTTGCCTAACCCAAAGCACAACTCATTTGTTTCCATACAACACACTGTGAATGTCATCTTGCATCTGTGGAAGTTGCCTACTTTTCAGAAGTCTCTTGATGCTTGATGTTTTCTTCAGCTTTAGATGGGGTGCTCTGGTAGCTTTTTAGGGCATTTCAGATTATTTATTGCTGTAACATAAATACTGTGGTTGAGTAAGAAACATCTATAGTGTACTTGTATTTTGCTTTAGGCAGCCTGGTATTTAGAGAGATTGTAAATAGCTCAGCTAAAAAGTTGGGGAAGGGTATTAATCCACTTCCTTTCTACTTTTTCTCTGATCCCCTAAGAGGCATGCGCATAGGAAGCAATGTCATATGCAGTGTTTGTACTCAGAAGAGCTGAAGGCATGCCTCTCAGGATTGGAGAAAAAGTAGAAAGGAAGTGGATTAACACCCTCCTGGGCTAGCTTTGCTGAAGTCAGGGGAAGATCATTTGTTGATTTTGATGAGTACGTGTCTGAGCCTTTGGCATAAACTCCAGAGATGGCAGTTCTCTGTAATGTGTTTCTGGATAAAGATATATTATTTTTACGTCTTCTCATCCTTTTTTCCTCAATAAACAGGATGCAATCGTCCATTTGATTAAAATATCACGGATTATTCGTACTCCACAAGGAAATGCATTGCTAGTAGGTGTAGGTGGATCTGGAAAACAGAGTCTGAGCAGACTAGCGTCATATATTGCAGGATATGAAAGCTTTCAGATTACTTTAACAAGGTAATACAATACATTGTACATAGACATTTGCTCCTTAATTTGCCACAGAAATGAATAGCTCACAATTAACTTAAAGAAATGCAAACCTGTCCGACATTGTATCCCTCATTGAAAACTACATTTTTCAACCAAAAGGACATGTGCAAATGCAGAGTTTGTGGATGGCAGATCCTTTGTCTTTGTTTTAATACATATTATAATACATATTCAGTAAATGCTATTGACAAGAAATCTTTCTTTCCTTCGACATTTAAGTCTGCAATGCATACTTGTTAAATCCCACTAAAATATCATTCTGCATTAAAGATAACATGGAATAATCTACTGGTGGATTCTATATAGTGAGCAATTATTGATAGGCAGGGGGAAACTAGCTATTGTTATAGATGCTCATGCACCCAGACTATAGTACTACAACTGCTACCAATGACTTAATGGGTAGTGCCGGAATTTGTAGAAGTTTGGGGGAGGAAGAACTTTTTTTTTTTTCTTAAATTAGAACCCTATATTTTAAATTACATTTACTCAGTTTCTTTTCAGAGGCAGCGTAGAGGAGAAGAGGGGTAGAGGAAGAGTAGCAAAATATATTGCTTGTTTTCTGCATCTTTATTTCTGGATATTGTTTTGAACCTGTCCCTGTCATTCCTGACAAGAGGACTGGAAGAGATCTCTCAAAGGCCTTGTCAGCATTGCCACCTAATTGTTTGGAAGGAGTTATGTATAAACCTTCCTGATTTGACTAGAAGTAACTACTACCTTTCACTTCTTTCTCTTTTGGCATAGGGTTTACAGGGGTAAGCATTGAGGGTTAGCAGTGTGTATTTCATGCTGCAAACAGCTCAGTACGCTGAGAAATCTTCCTTAGAAAGATGCACCAGATCTTTTAACAAGGTAATGAAGTTTCTGCTGAAGGGAAAAGGAAAGAAAGACAAATCAAGGCCTCTCCCTGTGCCCCAGATGCAGAAGGAAGAAACAGTAAGAATAGAAAAGGGAGGGAAAGGAAAAAAGAGCAGAGAAACAGAATAGAGCCACTATACCTGCAGAATTCAAAATGCATTAATGAGGCAAAGAAATATTTCAGCCATTTAGGAAAGGTTCATTTACTGAAACTAACTAGAGGTGAGCTGAAAACAAATAAATGGAAATATTTATTTGCTGAGTGAGTTATCATCTGTAACTTGCCATAGAAGGCTGTAGAAGAAGAGTATCAGCAGGTTGCTAAATGGATATTGAAAGGACAAAAGGGATGTACCTTCTAGCATTCTTAATACAAAAGCTATGAAAATGGGAGGAGGGGGAAAGGAATGGGCACTGAAGAGTGGATGCCAGCTCATGTATTCTCTTTAAGGAGCATTTCCAATTGGTAGTGTTAGAGTAGTGAGCTATATGGACCACTGACCTGACTCAGTAGAGTCGTTATGTTCTTATCAGTATACCACAAATTACTGTAATAACAGTAGTTGACACATGCAGACTGAACAGATTATTTTATGAGCTCTGCAGTGGTTGCATTAGGGTGTTGTAGAGCAGTGTTGGAGCTGCAAGAGAACTGGGAGACACTTTCTGTATGGCATATGTAATTTTGAAACAGTATTTTCAAACACTGAACAATGGGTCATGTGTATATTACAAGTATTTGTTATTTCTTTGAAGAAACTCTTGGAAAAAAGAAGCTGGTTTCAAAGAAAAGAAGATCATAATTTCAGCTTTCATTGGTTAAGGACATAATGGACAAATCTGCCATTTTATTTATTTTAGATTACTTCATTAGATAATGCATAATCTAAAATCAGTAGTAGAATTTGCATGGACTTTGTCTAAACCCTACTTGTATGCATCAGCTATAAGCAGTAGAACAAATGAACCAGTTATGGTCTCCATTCTCAGCAGTGTTTATAAGCCCAAGTGGTAATGTTCAAATATATCCTTTCTGGGGCTTGAATGCAGTTAAACCAAATAGCACAATATAAACCTCAAACTTCAGTTATTCTTGTCTATCTCATAATGATTTCCTTTACCCTGCTCTCAATATCTCCAAAAGATAATCCATCTGTCCTTATGTAATGTTTACAGGCAATAGAACCTACTTGCCAGTGTGAGGAAGCTATATTAACCTTCAGTTTTAATAAAGAGTTTAAGTACATAAACTATAGTGATGCAAATCGGCATCACTTCCCTTAGACATAGTATTACTCTTACCAGCTTTTTGCAGCATGATATTCTATTGATTTTAGCCCACTTCCCATAATTTATGGCACTGATTATTCACTTTGGCACAATGTTTAAGAAAAAAATAAAAATGAAGCCAGGAGATAGTGTGGATTAATTTCATATGTAGTTTTTTTTCTTGCCTAAATGAAACTGAGCCAGATGATGGATATTTCATAAAATGATCCGTACTTTTTCTTCTCTCTATTTCTAATGCTTTTCTCTCCCAGAACATATGCCACCAATAACCTTTTGGATGATCTGAAAATTTTGTATCGCACTGCTGGGCAGAAAGGAAAGGGCATTGCCTTTATATTCACAGACAATGAAATCAGAGATGAGTCTTTTCTTGAGTACATGAACAATGTTTTGGCTTCAGGTGAGGTTTCAAATCTTTTTGCACGAGATGAAATAGGCGAAATCACACAAGACCTGATACCAGCAATGAAGAAGGAGTATCCAAGGCGTACTCCCACTGGTGAAAACCTTTATGATTACTTTCTTACTCGTGTTCGCAATAACCTGCATGTGGTTCTTTGTTTTTCTCCTGTTGGGGAAAAATTCAGAGCTCGTGCACTAAAATTTCCGGGTCTGACTTCAGGCTGTACCATGGACTGGTTCCAGCGCTGGCCTAAAGATGCTCTTGTAGCAGTTGCACAGCATTTTTTAGTTTCCTACAGTATTGAATGCACAGATGAAGTGAAACAAAGTGTTGTTAACACTATGGGAACATTTCAAGATATTGTAGCTGAAAAATGTATTGAATACTTTGAACGATACAGACGCCAAACATTTGTGACTCCAAAATCTTACCTGTCCTTCATTGGAGGCTACAAAACCATTTACAAAGAGAAGTTTGCCAATGTTGGAAGTTTGTCTGAACGCATGAGAACAGGTAATGTAAACTCTTTTTTTTTCCTTAAAAAAAGTAAGAAGAATCTGAGTAAAAGAATGTAAAAATACAGATTCTTATGTACATAGAGATTTAATGCATTTAAATTGTGAGATCACTTTCACTTGAAAACAGGCTGTCATATGTTTTCAGCTATATTAAGTGTATGCACTAAATATGTAGAGGTTTTGTTTTAACTACCTTTGTGAATGTTGCAGATTGCAGATGTGTTTTTTATTTAGTATTAACTAGCAGTTAAAATACCTGAAGTTCCTGCTTCTACACGTATGCATGCCAAGGAACTACTGAGAACCTAGTTTCCGCATTTAAACATACTGAAATTAAAACTGAGGGAAAGTAAGTAAATGTTCAGGTTCAGTCACTGTGAAGAATTTTTTAAAGAAACAGTTATATGCCAAATATAAATTTCTAAAATAGTCTTTATATTGCAGAAGATCATCCGCAGTCACCAATTAAACAGTTTCTGAAACTGCATGGTTTAAGGGATGTACCCTTAAACTCTTGCTATGGCCAGTTGCAGGACTGTGCTATGTACACATATCTCCATAGGTAGAGGGTGTCTGGCTGCCTGGAAGGAACATTCATGATTGCTTTGAGAGTTAGAAAGATTTACTTGATTTACACGCATAGATTTTTTTATAAGGTTTTTTTATACTTATATCTTTTCTAGATAATTTTCTCATTGTTTGATAAAAATATTGGAGCATTGCATTGCTCAAGAATCTTCAGTTCCTTTTCTTCCCATTTCATCTGGATCTTCATGTAATGTTGAATTTAGAAGCTCAGCATAGTCTCCTCTTCTTTTCTCTTACGTTGCTCAGGATGCCAGGTTCCTCTTCTCAGTTCTGTGGAGTTTAGGGACAGTCTAGTACTTCTTATGGTCTTGTGGATTTCTAATGTTACTCACAGACTTCTTAAGAATGCCATTCACAATACTAATGCTTTTCAAAATGTGTGTGTGTGTGCATGTGTATGCATTACTTAGTGTCCTTCCCTTTGTATAAAAATATAAGCAAGTGATCCAAGAACAGATTCTGAAGTTTCTTACCCATGAAAAAAATAGTAATAACACTAAATAGGAAATGAATGTTACCTGTGCTTTATTTTCATGTTCAACAAATCAGATCACTCACTGGGATTCCTAAATATAAATTTGAGTGACTTATTTTAGGTATCCAGATTACTATACTGAGGTTTCTCTCTCATGTCTTCCTATTGCTAAAGTGGAATTTGTTCTACACAGGTCTCACAAAACTGATGGAAGCTGAGATTTCAGTAAATCAGCTCTCCAAAGAGCTGGTGATGAAGGAGAAAGATTTGGCTGTAGCTTCAAAAAAAGCTGATGAGGTATTATTGGAAGTGACTATGAAAGCCCAAGCTGCTGAAAAAGTGAAAATGCAGGTGCAAAAGGTGAAAGACAAAGCTCAGGCCATTGTAGATGACATTGCCATTGATAAAGCAGCAGCAGAGGAGAAGCTTGAAGCTGCAAGACCTGCAATGGAAGAAGCTGAGGCAGCCCTGCAGGTCAGAATTAAACATGAATATAATTAACGATTGTTATTTGTGGAATATCGTGCTTATACTTCTGACTTGAAAAAATATTGAAAGGACTAGGATTGACCTATTAATCATCGTAGAGAAAGGCTGAAGAGGCAGGCACTGGAGAGCTAAGATGGGCAGTAGCTCCTCTACTGTAAGGTAATAAAGCAGTTAGTGCTTTAAGGGCTTTCTGCGGTACTGCTTCTGGGTGACCTGCAGCAATTGTACATATGTAGTCCCTAAACAAAACAGTTTTGTCTATCATCAAATTGATGGCTTAAATAAGTGGATGATTTTGTTCTCTAATTTTTTAGACAATAAAACCTTCTGACATTGCAACTGTTCGCAAACTGGGTAAACCTCCTCACTTGATAATGCGGATTATGGATTGTGTGCTACTTTTATTCCAAAGAAAAATAGACTCAGTAACACCTGACCAAGAACGCCCATGTGTGAAGCCATCGTGGACTGAGGCTCTGAAGCTAATGAATAATTCAGGATTTCTGAGCATGTTGCTTACTTTCCAGAAGGTAAGCAGTTAATAGTGGCATTATTACTTCTATAACCACCTTTACAGAGCATGTGAAAGTGTCCTCATATTTTATGTGCTGTATCATCCATAGGAAGTGAAGTTCACGGGTAGTTTAAAAGAGATTATTTTTTGTACCTGTAGTTGCATGTATCTACATGACTGTATTCCTCTCCATTTTCATGGTTCATTATTTCAGTATTCTCTCTCCTGGGCCACTCAGTTTGGATGACAAACACAAGTATTCCAAGCTCTAGATCATATCTTGAGAAGCTTAATTCTATTTTTATTCAGGCAGTTCTTGCTTCTCAGTAGGGATTTGCCTTAAAAAGACTCACTGTTGATTTTTAAAATGGCTCACAAAATCCTGCTCACCATCTCCAATGCTGCCAAGCCTGTTTGCATATAAATTGCTCCAGAACTCTACCTCCAGAACTGCTTGATCAGAAGCTAGGAGGAAATACAGAAGGAACTGAGCATCCTGTAAGGGAAATACACTGAAATGTTTGAGTGACTTTGGGGATTTGCTATAAACTAGAGAAATAGTGGAAGGGGAATGAACTGAGAACCTCAGTCTGAACTGTAGGAAAAATAAAAACAAATACAGGTTTTATTTCTGTCAAGGCAGAAACCTGTCACATTTACAACAAGATTAACTGGACTGTCACACAAGGGGAATTTCTCTGCTGGGAAGAGACAGAAGATGTCACAGGTAGCTAGACCAGAAGAGGAGCCAGGCTGGGCCCTGGGATGGCAGAATGGCTCAACTTTGAAATCCAGAAAACCAAGCAGTGTTCAGCAAAACCCTTGTTTTCCACAGTGTTGCAGAACATACTCTGTTCATATTTACACTGATGATTGAATCTTCTTCAGCTGCACATTTTGCCATTGCCTATTTTAATGGGGTGTTTTTGTTGTGYAGATGAGACTTGAGACCATAATTCTCACTATTCCCATGAGCCAGTTCTCCCTGTGAAACATATTGACAAGGCAGCATGAGGAAACTTGCACTGCCTCTGTAGACCTTTCTGGGGCTGTCAATCTGGCCACTTTTCCAAGCACCATCTTAACTAAACAGAAAGAAGAAATGAGATTAATGATAATGGAGACTAATTATGCACTCCTTACTCAAATATATCTCTAATGAGGTTTCCAGTTTTGGCATCTATTAATACTGTATGCATTCCTACTGGTAGTTTGCAACACATATAACTTTACTCAGAGAAGTCAGAACAACCTCTGTGGGACTGACTGAGTTCTTGCATTGATACTGACAAATGTGATGAAAAACACTAGAATACTTCTATCAATGATGAAATACTTCACATGCTTTTGTTCTGTCTAATTTCTTGTTTCTAGAGTAGAGTATATAAGAGAAGAAAGTTCATCACATCTCAAATTCTGAGTAGACTACACTGCTTACTTTTTTGTGAGATTTCTGGTATTTCCTAATTTTGTTAGGCAAGGAAGATCAGTGGATGGAGTAGCTCCTTGTGTTTAAAATTCATTACTTTGAAGGAAAAACATGAACTGAAGTTTTTAAAGCTCCCGAACAAAGGTTTAGGCCATTGCTGATTGGTCTTTGCTTCATCCTTGCCAGCTTGCTAGCTCATAATTCTGAGTAGGAGAATAAAAAATCAAAATGTTTATCCATAACTACTTCATATTTTATCAAATGCTCATAGTGAAAGTATCATTTTATCTAATTTTAGGAATAATATAATCGCTGTCTTTATTATTATTATAGTAGCTAGGGATCAGACAAATACAAGATAGCCTTTTCTGCTATGTGCTTCCACAAAAAGGGTATATTGCTTAACACTGTGAAATGGAGGGTGATCTTTAGTTCTATTAAAAGAAAGGCATTAATACATTGCCAATAAAGGGAAGGTTCTTAATACCTCTACCATTGTTACTTCATATAAGCTCTTCCAGTCTTTACATTGCTTAAGGAGATGAATTCCATTTTCTTCTGGCACTTATATAATTATAGATTAACCACCATTTTCAAAGATTTGGCTTTTCATGTTCKCAAAAGATTGTTAAGGGGGAAAAAAATCCAAGATTAGCATAATGAAGTGAGCAACTGAAAGAAATCCTTTTTACTGTTCAGGTAAAAAGGTAGTTGCAATGAAGTGAGGTCCGTTCCTTGCAGTCTCACCCTTTCCCTTCCCCTAATGTTTGACACCCTCTTTTGTGATCAGACTGGTACTTGTCTGATGCTGCAGTGAGCTAGTTCAGGGAGCTAGCCTAGAAGAAAACTAATCACTAGTTTTGCTGGCTTAGGTTTCTGCAACATTAGTTCCCAGACCAGCTTACTGGAATATTGGTGATGGCTTTAAAGATGTAACAAGAACCTCTGGTTGAGGAGGAGAGGAAAAAAGGTACAGTGCTGTAGCAGCAATAATTTAGAGCAGCTTGAGTTGTCATGGAGCCCCAAGTGTGAGTAGTATCTGTAAATCCTATAGGTCAAATACGGATATTGAATGCAAAATGAAATCAACATGTTGCAATGGAAGTAGGAACTATTTTCTGCTTGACCGTAAATAAGAAATTCACACAAAACTAATTTTCTGTCCTTTACAAGAGTGAAAGGAAACAACTTGCTCTTTCCTTCATAGTTAATAGTTGTGAGAGTAGGTGGGAAGAGGAGAGGTGACCATATCTCAGCCTTAGCTCATTCTCTTGCTTTTTGGCTAGAACCAAAGCAGAGCAGTTCCTGGCAGACTGTCTAATGAACCTGTGGCAGAATCAAAGTTTGGCCTGTATATTGCTACTTTTTGTTAGTAAACTGCATCATTACTGCCAGCCATGCTGGCTTGCCCAGTTCAGTAATTTGAACTTCACCTCCCATCTGCACTGCTGTTCTTCGCTATAGAGACATATGTGCTTCCATATCTCTGTCTTGAGAACACCTCCAGTGTTGATTTATACAGAGGGGGAACAGCTATTAGCTCCTGTTTTACAGTCCCCCATCTAGTGAATCACCAGTTCTCTCCAGCCTCTCAACCCCACCTGGCAGATATAAGGAGCTGTGGAGGAGTTGTAGCACTGACCTAAGAATGAGAGTGATGCCTTGACTCTGCCGGGGAAATAGAAACAATACACTGGATTTTGCCTGTTTAGCCCCAGAAATGCTTGTTATGTTTTTCAGCCCAAACAATTTCAAAGTGGTTCAGGGTTACAGAACTAATTAACTGACAATTCATGGTCTGAACTGGAACAGAATAGCTTCAGTTTCAGCTGAATTTAGGATTAGGAAAAATGTGCTATGTTTGCCACTGGGTCCTATGCTTCTCAGATACATTTTAGCTAGCTTTTGTTTAAGTGCACAAGTAGAACTTTTTGCATCATTCTGTCTTCCTTGCGGCTTCACTACCTTTCTTTAACTGTTTGTGCTTTGCTTCCAAGCACAAATATGCGCTGTGGAATTTTACATGCAAGTCCATTTTTTGTCCATGTTCTGAGCAGTTCAGGGAATCCTAGGTAAAAATTAATGAAAATGAATGAAAACCAGAAGTATAACACTGTAAAATTATTCTTAAATCAATTCCTGTGTAATTTCAGAACTTTTCAATTGTCCTTCTGCAATAAATTTCTTTCAAAAATCCTCTCAAAACCCACAAACTTTTATGTATGACAGGTATACARAATTCTGGAGTATTACATTCTGTTCCAAAAGAAAAAGAAATGCAGAACCAAATACAAGAATATGGTTGCTGTTGTACTAGAAAATGATTAATAATCAAAAAGTAGAAAGAATGTTTATTATGGAGTGGGGTGAAGATGCTCTATATTCCAGTATTTTGAGATGAATGTGTCTACACCTTTTTCTTAAAGTTTACATGTGGAAGAGGCCCTAGACTCTAGAGGCCCTATATAGCTAGACTTGGATGGACCACAAGCTAAAACAAGATAATTTTTAAAAGAGAGAAAACTGAGGGGAGCATGTTGAAATAAATGCATGTAAAACTGATCCTTCACCCTTCTGCAGAGGGTTCATTGCAGGGTGGGCATTCCCTGCAAACTTCATCTCAATACAGCCTTTGTAAATGATTTCCAGGATTGCAAAAAACTACATAATGCTTTCAGGGTGCGCAGGTTCAGGAGCAATGACAAAGTAAATAATAGCCTTSTTCCCTGCTGTGCAACAAATGGTCTTTCTAACAGAAAAAAAATACTGAACACAGTAAATTGTGAACAACTGAATGCATATATTCTGTAAAAAGTGGTAGCATCATATTTTTAAAAAGGAAAATGTTTCTGTGGACTTTACTCTAAAATCCAGTTTTGAAAATAAATTTTCCTTTCTATTAATTAGGACTCAATTACAGGTGAAATTGTGGAGCTTTTAGAGCCTTATTTGGATATGGAGGATTATAATCTGGAGACTGCTAAAAAAGTGTGTGGAAATGTAGCAGGTCTTTGCTCGTGGACACAAGCAATGGTTTACTTCTACGGTATTAATAAAGAAGTCCTTCCTCTTAAGGTATTTCATATTGTTCATTTTATTTTTCTGAGGGATTACCATAGTTGAATGGAAAAAAGTAGTATTATTTTGTCTAAAAAAGATATTGAACAACATGAAATTCTTGTTTCAAGAAATTGGTTCTTTACCCCCAGTGGTGAAGYCAAGCACTTAAAAGTTAAAGATGTCCCAGCAATTTTTTCCCCTTGGGCAGCTACACTGTGATACAGTTGTTAGTTGTGTGAACACAATCAGTTGACCATGAGCCTTTAGCGCACAGTGGCCATCTGCTAGCAGGAGTTACTGATACTATCTCTGCTCTCTGCCTTGGTGCYGGGCACCCTAGTTCAAGAAAACTTATCAGTCTTACTGGCCTGGGAAGGAGCATACTCCCTGTGGTCTCAGTAGTATCTGGAAGAAGAGAGACCGTGCTCGACACAAAAGTTTTTGAATTTGAAGTTTCTGAATTTGAATTTGAATGAAGTAAGAATTTAATGAATTTAGCTGGAATTCAGCTCTTCTAAGGAAACTTTTGAGTGTCAAGCAAGAGTCAGGTTGGTACAGTTTGTATCTATAATAAACTAAGCATAGAAAATATCTGTCTGAACAGTGAAATTTTCATAAAACTACAATAGAAAGGGATCAAATGTCATTATCTGTATTCCTAAAGATAGTTTTATTGTCTTGGAAATGTTTCATTTATGGGCATATGAAAAAAGAAGAACTTTGAATATTTATATAGTGTTTTATAAACATTGCTTCTATAGTGGAATGTTATTGCTCTTTTTGAAGAAATACATATCAATTGGTATTTAGCCACTGCACTTGTGTTCAGTCTCCTACTATATAAGTAGTATACTAATTGTAGTATACTAATGGTATAAATGTTCAAAACTCTTGACTTATTCTTACAGTATATCTGGCCAAATCTAGTTTGAATCCCTTAAAAGCATGATATTTTTGATTCAAGTAATTAATAGAGAAGACTATATTCCTGTGATACATAAATAGCAATTCCCTTTTCAAATAACAAGATATTCACTAATGAAAATAGAATTTGAAATGCAGCTATTGAGAGATGTAAAAGAACAATACCTAGGGGAAGTAGTGGATTTATACTCAGATACAACCTTTTGAAAGCTGCAAAAATATTTTTGCAGTTTTCAGTTGTATACACATTATTTAAGATTATGTATAAATTTAACTTAGTATTCAAGTATTTACATTTTTGTCACACTGGAGCTGAGAAAACTTAAGCATGCACTTGGCAAAGTAGAATTAGTAGTAATAGTAGTTACAAATATTTGAAAAGTGAAGATAACAAAGGGAGGAATTGTTGAAAGTATGCAGGAGATATTACAGGAAGCAGTGGAATGATGTAAGAAAATAATTGAATATAAGTTGTACAATTAGACTGCATAAGGTACTAGTGTTGGGAAATATCCTGTCCTAAAAAGCAAAGATTTAATAGAACTGCTTTATCCTAACCTCTGTTCTGGGAGACAAACTCTCTTCAACACTTGGAAAAACCTTCCAATGTTTGCTTATATTACATCTTAACTGAGACTCAGAGTCTTGTTAATCTTAAATGTGACAACCTGTGAAAACTAATTAATAGACTAATGCCTCATATTTCAGTAAATACAGCGTGCAAAAATAATTCATCCCTAGAAATGGATACATACATTCTTTAGTTACAGCTTGCAGCCATGAGCTAGAACCATACAGTTAAATAACACAAAAAACGTAACCAAATGTTGCCAACAATGCAGTGTAGTTTATCGTACAGCAGTCATCATGTGTGTATACTACTTTCCTGTAAACCTTCAACATGACCATGAGCTGTTCCTCTGCAGTTTGTCATCTAGTAAACAGGCCTGGATTAACCTGATAATTCTGACACACTGTTGGCTATTTATCCAGTAGTTGAAGAATATAACGGAAGAATCAGAGTCCTAGTTTTAGCTATGAATCTGTTAGCCTCCAATTAAATAGCATGTATAAGTGTATAATTTCCCTTAGAGATGTCTCCAGTGATTTTGATTAAGGTTGCCTTAGGGTGGAATGATAATTAAGGGAATAAGTTGGTCAACAGCTTATGAATACTGGTTGATATTGAGGACTCTCTGTGTAAAATGCTGTTTTAAGTGCAAGTCTTTTTTGCCTTTTCTGCTTTTGCTTGTCTCCATCCTGAACTAAAACCCACAGGGTTTTAAGATCTTTTAGAAGAAAGATCTTTTTTATGTGAAAGATCAGCAGTGATCTAGGTCAGTGAGCAGTGTGAAATTGCATTTCCATGAGGAGATACCAGTCAGACACCATGTGCCCAGGAAAGGACTGAAGAAAAAGCAAAGTTGGTCACCCAGCACATCCACCAAGGCTCATGAGCAGAGTGATACAATGTGTGAGGCCTGAGTACAAGAGGTCTGGTGGCCTGGTCAGCATCTCCATGGACTGTAAGAATCACTGAACTTGGAAAGCTAAGATCACTGAAACAAAAAAGGCACTGGGAAAGCTTAATTCTTGCTTACCTGTGGTGATCCAGCTGCCTTTTTCTTATGGCTTCTCCTATTTCTAGTAGCATTTTCTGAATTAACTGAGCAACAGCTGCTCTTTTCAATGATTTGGGGTTGGTTCTGTGAGGTGCTGGGATTCTGTTCATGAACTGGGACAACATTTAAAAATGTGAAGCTTTTTTTTTTTAAGGAGAAACATATATTTAAATGACTTCTTGGATCAGGGCCAGATATACTCTGCACTCTGCAGAACTGAGCTTGCAATGAATCGATGAGGAACTTATGGCTATATCAATACTGGCAAATTAAACACTGCTAGGGAATTTTACTAGCCACTAGCAAGTGATTATCTGCAATGTTAAATTGTTAGAGTGGTCTGTAGTATGAATTTGTTCCTGGCCAAGCAGCACTTTCTCAAGAATCTGTGGGCAACTTTTAGGAACTAGCCTGGTTCAAGGACCATTTCCACGAGGCTGTTTGCAAGGAACTGTACTGTTTTAGAGGCTAGGAGAGTTTAATGTTTTATGCCAGTAAACCTTAGTGCCAAAGAAAGGTCCTGGGCATGTTTAATTTAATGTTATAGCTGTAGCCTGTAACACTGCTTATTTTTCCTGTTTTTATGYGGAATGTAAAAAGACTAAAAGGTCCAAGATCATCTCACCACCTGCTACAGCCTTCTCCAAGGACACCTCAGAAGAAGGCAAAATAACTGGCTAATTGTTTTGTCTGTGCCTCTTGTGGGCACAGGGACCATCTCCATACTTGGCCTGTGCAGATAGATGCAGAGAGCAGGTAGAGGAGCTGACTGAAGCAGACATAGAGAGGGTTGTTTATGTGGATCCACACAATGCCAGTGGCAAAGAATGGCTGAAGCTGCTGCTCTGATGCAAACCAAGGCATATTCAATATAGCCCCCCTAACTGGATGCTCAGATAAGAATGTGGATTTTGTGTCTCAAAGCCTCATGATTCATTCACATAAAGTCCATTTATTCAGGCTCTTCCACTACATTCAACTGGAATAAATTTGGAATCATTTCTTTGCTGTGTGACTCAGAGGGATGAAATGAAGGGTGTGAAGCTTGTTTGCATAGCAGCGTCACTAAAATTAGAAAGGCCACAGTGGTTCTTTGTGGTTGGGAAACATATTTCTTTCCCTCCTATAATTGGCAGAAAATCTTTGTAAGAATCTTCTTGCAACAGTAATAGCCTTCTTATGCAGCAAAACTTGCCTCCTGCTCTCATGGCAAAACTCTGAGCAGAAAGCTGCCAGCCAGCCTGCTAATGATGTCAATAAAAAAGTGGTATTTGTAGCCATGTAATTTTGAAAAAGGGATTTGGAAAAGGCAGGAAGAGAGTAAATAGTGATGATTTCATAGGGTAATCTAAAAGTAGTCTCTCTGCCTTGGGGAATCACATATATTGGTCACCTTGGTACGTTAGTGCTCGTTCTTGTGCAAACAACCATTATTCATCACCTATGATTAAGCAACCTTCAAATCAAACTAATACCAAAATGTATTACTACCTTTGTTGTGATTACCCTCAAATTGGCTAAAAACTTTGACTAAACTATCCATGAAATCATTTCTTATCTTAAGTCATCTTCTAAAGATCCATACAAAGTCTTGAGTAACTAATTTGGGGATTTTTCATGTTAGAATACAGTGTATTTTCCCCTTGTTCTCATCTGATATATTTTTTCATTGTGCCCAGATCTTGAAAGCTGGTAGCCTTTTAAGAGCTAGGAAGTCAGTTTTATCAGTCTTTTGCACCTTTCTGAGTAGTTTATTGCTGCAAGGAGGTCTGGGTTTTTTTCATATCTACAGTGCATCACTGCTCATATGTATTGGGAATTCTCATGGCCATTCTTCTCCATCGAAGATCATGTACTGCTGTGGTAAACATTAAGGTGAAATATGAGCCCACACAGCCAGATGCAAGTTTCTTGTTGTTCCAGCTGTTCTACCTAGGCGGTTCTTCCCAGCTCTCCAAAGATCTTGTTCTCTGTGCTACCTCACTATTTGTCACTTGTGGCTGAAACAATCTGTCATAACTTTGCCTTAAGCTCCCATTTTTAGCCTTCACAAAGTTTAAGGATAAAAGGAACCGTTAAATAACCTACTCTGAACCCTTGCAGCATTTAAACTTTTCCTGGTAGTCCAAGATTCACTAAAAAATAACATCAGTGGTTCTGAAATCTGCTTGGTCAGGTCCTAACAAGACTGTTTGGTCTACTGATTTAACAGTGTTTATCTCTAGGAGATGCTGTTTAATGCGCTCTTTGATAAGTAGCGGAATAAAAATATTTCAGCATCCTTATGTGACAGAAATTTTATGAGTGGCCATTCTGCTGGCTATCTCCATTATAATGTTTTTGTCTGTATCTAGGACCTGTCAACAGACACAGTGGCTACAGTAACTGAATTTTTTTTTGCTGACAGGGCTATTCTCTGGAAGTTTAACTCCTAGAGCAGTACTGCTTTGTCGATTAGTACAGATATTTTTCTCTAACTCCCAGCTGACAGACCTGTCCCTTGGAATCCACCAGACTTCATGCTACATTTTTTTTTTAATCATGCCTAGATCTCAAAATCATTCAAATTTATACAGAGAGGTGAGAAATGTCTGTAGAGTTTTAGCTTCCAGAGGAGCAAAAAATGCAAGTATGTATGTATTTTTGTTTTCTGTTTTGTTATGTATTGTAAGTAATTGGTGGGAAAAGAGAGGAGAAGAGTAGTTTCCATTATCATTTTATAATCTGTGAGGCACGATCTTAATTTTCTTTTGCACTGAGAGGAGATTACAGATAACATTGTATGGATTACCTCGTATCTCTAGT
Organism: Apteryx rowi; assembly: GCF_003343035.1. Taxonomy (NCBI): domain Eukaryota; kingdom Metazoa; phylum Chordata; class Aves; order Apterygiformes; family Apterygidae; genus Apteryx; species Apteryx rowi. The sequence goes on from NW_020451290.1 coordinate 77,355, forward strand.
ATACAGCTATTTCAAGTGTATTGTTGATTTCAAATCATTAACCTTTATGTGATTAATGGATCATTCTGAAAATATTATTTGAAAATATTTTAAGATTGCAATGAATAATTTTAATGTTATGCTTGCATTCCAGCTTTAGGTTGAAAAGTAAATAAAGGAAAAACTGCTGTTATTTTTAAAAAGTATTATTTTTAAAAGTACCAGTACAGTAGGATATGTGCCTTTAAAGCAGTGTCATTTGCACTTGCCAAATAATAGGTACTAACCACTCTTTACTTTAAAATGTTTGTAGGCAAATCTAGCCTTGCAAGAAGCAAGGCTTGCAGCTGCTCAAACTGAACTGAATAATGCACAAAATCAGCTGGATGAGAAACAGATGGAACTGGATCAAGTACAAGCCATGTATGATACTGCTATGAAAGAGAAGCAGGCCTTACTAGATGATGCTGAGGCATGCAGAAGGAAGATGAACAACGCCACAGCTCTGATTGAAGGATTAGGTGGAGAAAAGGTACTAGCACATATGAGTAGGATTCCAGCACTAAGTAGGTGCTGAATTTTGAGAATGCTCCATAACAATCATTAACAATCTAGTGCTTGAGAAATTCAAGGCAAAGTGACATCTTGGTATTATAGGTCACTGTACTTTAGTTGTATGTGTGTTTTGGGCTTGAACTCAACGTATCTAACAAAGTAAAACAATTTCTTGAGTTGTCTAACTCTTCTGTATGAACCTTTATGTCATATCATATGACTTGTATTGGGATAAAGTTTAGATTTAAAGCCAGGGAGCCAAATTACTTTAAGCTTTAGTAAGAAAAGGAATTAGGCTTAACCTAAATAATTGCCCTAAAATATTCATAAGTAGGATTACTCTCTTCTCAGCAAGGATACAGGAATTTGAATCTTGACTAATTTTATGAATTATAATTTAAGTTCAGATTGCTACTGGAAGCTTTGACAGAATTATGGGCTAATCATTATTCTCTGCATTAAGCTTGAAGTTTTCCTTTCCTATTCCTTTTTCTGTGTTGATTTTGCTGGCTTCAGTGACTAATGGAACCTGAAGGTTTCCAAAGGAAGCTTTGAAGATTCCTTGCTTGAAATCCTACTACCATTGAACCCTGTGAGGCCTGGACTTCTGTGTTTGTTTGCATTGCTGAATTTCAAATGTATCAATCTGAAATCTTAGGTGCTTCAGCATGTTTTTCTTATGAATTTATAATTTTAAAGAGTGTTAATGGTGGTAACTGATACTTGGAATAAGCAGAGGTAGAAGGCACCACTCTGGAGTAAGGTTATTAGATGTTTATTACCTTGAAATCCCCAATCCACAAGGGGAACCCCAGGAACCGTGCGGGGAAATGACTGGGCTGTTCCAGGCACCRCAGAGCATTGGCCCACGGCAAGGTTCGGGGAGGCATGGGTTTAAGGTGAATTAATAGGTTGCAATATGGGGTACTGTGCATGTGCTACAGACAACAAGGGAAGCGATAATTCTTTAGGTATACTGATAGCAAGGGAAGCAGTAATTCTTTAGGAGAGCACAAGTCCAGATTGACGCCTGTGTGGCACAAGTCTAAGGGTCATGACGTGCCATTCCTTATGGGTTCTGCATACCAAGTGTTTTGGCAGCTGGAATAATTGATCAGTCAACATACTCCTGTCTCCTCACCAGTCTTCTGCTGTTTGCTCACTACAAAGAGTAACACCAAATTAGGAGTTACAGTGCCTTAATGTGGGTTTTCTGAAGCCTTGTGTGGTAATGTCTTTTAAGAGCTATGAGTCCATTCTGCTTTTGAAAATTCAGACAAAACTGTAAGAGCCTTTATCTGGAGCCTTGGACAAAACTGACACTGTGTTAAATGTGTATTTTGTCAATTTAAAGTGTGTAGGTCCTGACCAAGGTTGCATGCAACTAACTAGAAGGGAATAAGAATCTGTAGAGAAAGGAGGAAATAGTATTCAGAAAACTTCTTGTACTTCTGAAAGGAATGGTTTAAAGCCAAAAATACTCCTGGTTCAAAGAGCAATTATTTACCAGAAAGAAAAGAAAAAGAGATACATGGGTTTGATCTTCATGTTAGTTTTGTGTCTGTTTAATACAACCTCTTTATAATATTTCACATACAGCTTCGTTGGACAGCAAGCAGCAAAAACTTTCAAAATCAAATTATTTGTTTAGTGGGGAATGTTCTTCTGGCCACTGGATTTCTCTCTTACTCTGGACCTTTCAATCAGGAGTACAGGAACTTGCTGCTCCAGTTGTGGAAGAAAGAAATGAACAACAGCATGATTCCGTACAGTAATGTAAGTGTTCCTGCACCATCCTGACCTTACTGTTCTCCTTGAAGAGAAATAATGTTACAAGCATTTAATTCCAGAAAAGTACTTTTGCTGGAAGATTATTTATAGGCTGTCACGTTCTATCAGATTTTTAGTAAATAAAAAATAAGACAGTTAACAACTGAACTTATAAAAATAATGTTTTAAAATTTGCTTTACGCTTCAKTGCATCATAAGACTAGTGCCTAGGCCAAGGATCTGGCAAATCCGAGACAGAGATACTGCATGAGGTCAGATATTCTGGGAGGAAATTGCGTTATATGGAAAATAAGGTAAATTTACCAGATTAGAGTAGATTTTTCTTAACATAAGGGTATCCATCAGGTAGTCTCATTTTTCCCTGATAGTTGGTGTATTCCACAAATACCATGTTGTGCCCATAATTTCAGTCAAAGTCAAGCAAACCAGGGACATCTAGTACTCAGTGAAAATAGAAAATATGTATATTGAAGGAAGCACTAGCTGTAACTGTCTCCCTCAACACTGTTTTCCCCTTATACAGGTAACTTGTGAATATACATTTGAGGATCCCACCCTGCAACTGGTTTTGCTCTACCCCTAGAGCTTTCCAGACAGTTTTTGAGGCAGCAGCTCCCAAGTTAGGCCCACAGGATGGTACAGAGGGAAGGACTGGTCTGTGGCTTCTGGGCTAGGTGGTATTCCCCAGCCATCTTCCAGAGGCCAAGCAAAATTTACCCCATTTCCACTCCTAAATATAGTCTTATGTGCTGTCATTAGAAATTTGCTCTCTGTGATTATGCACTTTTCACTCTGAACTATAAATGTAGACCATAAAGGAAGAATTTGCATTGAAGTTTTTTTCATATATTTCAGAGTTCTGACAGATTGCATCATAAATTCTTTAACCTACTGTTCTTAATATTAAATTATGAAAACAACAAATCACAGAATCACAGAATGGTTGAGGTTGGAAGAGACCTCTACAGATCATCTAGTCCAACCCCCCTGCTCAAGCAGGGCCACCTAGAGCACATTGCACAGGATCGTGTCCAGGTGGGTTTTGAATATCTCCAGAGAAGGAGACTCCACAACCTCTCCAGGCAACCTGTTCCAGTGCTCTGTCACCCTCACAGTGAAGAAGTTTTTCCTCATGTTCAGATGGCACTGCCTGTGTTTCAGTTTGTGCCCGTTGCCTCGCATCCTGTCGCTGGGCACCACTGAAAAGAGTCTGGCCCCATCCTCTTGACACCCTCCCTTTAGATACTTGTACACATTAATAAGATTTCCTCTCAGCCTTCTCTTCTTCAGGCTAAACAAGCCCAGCTTTCTCAGTCTTTCCTCATAAGAGAGATGCTCCAGTCCCCTAATCATCTTTGTAGCCCTTCGCTGGACTTGCTCCAGTAGTGC
>NW_020451290.1:84003-190494 GCF_003343035.1 Apteryx rowi
TGCGCACTTCCCTGGCTGCAGGCACCCCGCCTCGAGCCGTGTTTTGCCAACTACCCGGTCACTCTAACGCTCCCCTTGCCCCATCTTTCCTAGTTTACAGTCCTCCTTAGCAGGCTGGCCAACCTGTTGGCATAGACACACGTGCCCCGCTTAGTGAGCTGSAGCCCAGCTCTCCCCATCAGTTGTCGATCTCCAAACAGGGGCCCACGCTCGTAGAAACCAAAACCCTCTTGCCAACACGAGCGGCACAGCCAGCTGTTGACTTGGAAAGTCCGTCTCCTCCATCCCCCTCACTGGCGGGATTGAGGAGAAGATGACCTGGGCTCCCAGACCCTTCACCACCATCCCCAGAGCTCGGAAATCCTGTTYGATGGTTTCCAGTTTGCCCTTGGTGTCATTAGTGCCCACATGGCAGAGCGGCAGAGGGTACTAGTCCGATGAGCGGCCAAGCCTTGGCAGTCTTTCCATGACAYCTCGTACGCGAGCCCCGGCAGGCAACAAACCTCTCTAGRCAAGAGGTCAGGTCGGCAGATAGGTGCCTCCGTCCCCTGCAGCAGGGAGTCMCCCACAACAATCACCCGCCGCTTCTTCCAGGTGTTCTGGCAAGGTACAGGGTCTGTTGCCCCAGTTACTTCCCTTGCAGCCATGCCCATCTCCTCCTCATCCTGGAGGGCACTAAACCTGTTCTTCACTTGCAAGTCCTCGGGAGCAGGAGTAGTCTTTCTCCTCCTATGAGCAGTGACCAGCTTCCAGCCACCTTCTACAGTGTTATGATGTACCGTTTCACACGGCACAGAGCCCTCCAGCAACTCCACTTCTGTGGGGGGTTGGGACTCCTGAAGCTGTACAGTGTCTGAGAATACCCTGTCTATCTCTTGCTCATCTTCTTGGATACTACGCAGCCTACTGACCTCCTCCCATAACTCCCTTACCTGATGACATAGCTCATCAACAACAGTGCACTTCCTGCAGGAGAGCTGACTGCCAGCCCAGGCCTCCCGGAGAGGCCCCAAGCACTCCCTGCAGCCTGAGACCTGTAGAGCTGCATCTGCTGTCAGAGGGTCTGTCTGGGTCCCAGCCTCTGACACAGCCGACACAGCAACTCCAACAGCCACTGGGGAACGTGCTCTGCGGCGTGTCATGACCATACTTGAGGAAGTGTACACTACAGGGATCAGAAACAAAGGTGCCTTCATGCACCCTGCTGCACAAACTGCTGCATCTGTTCACTGCCTCTGTTAGCTGCACTCTAGGCCTGGCTCTTATATAGGCCTCTCCCTAGCACTGACTCMCAGGGTGCTTGACCCACCCTAATCAAGGGCCACCAGGATCAAAGGCCCCAACTCCCTCTGGTCAGGGGCAACCAAGAGAGCTTGTTAGCAGCAGCCACTCCTAGCTAGAGCTTTTTCCAGAAGAAGTCAAGGCCTCCTGCAGTCGTCCTTGCCGAGCTTCCCCTTTCCTGTTTGCAGCAATCACCTTCTAGTTCCTCAGGGGTCCTCAGAAAACCCACAACTTCCAACAAGATCCTCAAGTTCTAGCCAGAGCCCAAACACTGCTGCGCAAACTGCTGCCTCTGTTTGCTGTGCTCTGGGAGCTGCGCTCTAGGCCTGGCTCTAATATAGGCCTCTCCCTAGCACTGACTCCCAGGGTGCTTGACCTGCCCTAATCAAGGGCCACCAGGATCAAAGTAGTCCAATAATATAAAGTTCTATGGTTTTCATTTAGAATTACATAAGTACAACATTTGAATGATCCATATTTGCTAGAAAATGTCTGCAAAATGGAGCTAAACAAATTTTCCTTCTTCAAGCTTCACACTTCATTTTTAATCTTAGTGTAGCTTGATTAATTCTCAATTGACATAAAAAAATATGTTTACACCGAATTATGGAACACACCATTATATATTTTTAATTAGGAAATATCACCTCTGCACTCATGTATATCAGCAGTTAAAAAATTATTTATACCCTCCTCTCATACCCTCTGCTTGTATACCCACACCTTTTAATTTAGTTTAGTTTAAGTGTCTTGTTGAAATGATTAAGTTAAGTTAAACCTGGATTATATAAACTTAGTTTACATCAATTCAGCTTGCTTCAGTTGAAAAACTTAAATCCAGGTAGATTTTTCACCAGTAGGGCTGTTCTCAGTGCATCTCACATTACAGCTTCTTCTCTAATTCTGTGCAAGCAGAGGAGGCCTAAAATGCAGCTGAACTACTGTGATCCCATCTGCTGCTTCAGTTCCCTACCACAGCATATACTACTTTTACTGAAGTGAGCAACTTCCGTGTTGGGACTATGATACAGCACAGGTTCCCTTACATGAATCTTCCTCTTTCCTCTTCCCACTATCTGTCTCAGGAGCATGGGACATGACAGCTGTTCTCATGTGTACGCTTTGCTCCTGGCCCAGCAGCAGCCTTGTTCCCATTCCATGACCTTTAGGAGGTCTCTCTACTATTGTCCTTCCAACTTGGAAGATGCATTCATGCTGAAGACAGAATTTAGGCCATAATAATCAAAATGTTTTTTCTAACTAATCTGTCCATGTCTCCTTCCACTTGGTTCTGTGAATACCAGCATGCGTTTCCTCCAACAGTAAAGGTTGGAAAAATAGTCCAGTGAATCTCTCTCACTCTCAGTACAGGAGTAGAGACATTAAGCCCAAATAGCTCCTGTCCTCAGCTGTCAAAGCTCTTGAAAGAGCAGTTGCTGCTGGAAAGTGATGGGAACAAGTGAGCAGCCTGTGTACGCCTCTGGCCGTATCTCTGTGAAACAGTTGAAGGTAGATTAGCATCCCTGCTGCATCTTCTTCTTAGATTCTTGGGAGGCTTGATACTTAAAACCTATATTAGGGAGACCTCTTTGCCATGAGAGGTTTGTCTCACTGTTCATCTCATAGAACTTACTTATGAATCATTTTCTTTTTGTTAGTTGGTTACGTGGTGGATAATGCTTCTCGTAATAGTGATTGACCTTGACCTGACAGAGTGAGTGAACTTCACAGCCCAGCTCAGTTTATGCTATGACTTGTGAAGGTGAATGATTCTGGCTTCCCTTGCAAAGCATTTTGAGATCCTCTGATGATAAGTACTGTGTAAGGTCTAGATGGATTTATTAACAATGTACCAATATCACTGCAATCTCAGGCAAGATTCTTTACCAGTGTGGTATGGGAGTTATCCTACATTCATTCATCCCAGGGAGAATCTTTCCCAAACTCAGTGGACAAAATGTTCTTATCAGTTACTTACCTTGAGGAACATCTGTCAAGATTCTTACCATTTATGGGTAAGAACTTGGATGTATAATGTCCTTAGGGAACAAGAAATAAGAAACTACACTCTGCCTCTCTGAAGATATTCTGACCACATTGCTACTCAGCTGCGTCCTTCAAAATTTGAGGAATACTTTTTGATTGCTTCTGTGTTGCTAATTTATTTTTTTTTCAAATGTACAGGCTGCACACAGAATGTCACCATTAACTTGAGTTTCAAACGACAATTACTGTTCTGTTTAGATAGTTGCCCTTAAAGACAAGACTATGATTTTAATGAGAGTGTATGGAAGGGAAGAGAGTTTTAGAATTTTTTTCAGTGAACTGAGTACTCACAAAAGGTGGCAGATGGGTAGCTCTTGATACTTCACACCACAGGAAAGAAAACAGCTTTGTAATATAAGCAAAAGGCTCGACATCTGTCTTACCTTGTCACAGGCTAACTGGGTGTGGGTGTATGAGTCATTTATGTGCAACATTTCAGAGACAGCTGTTTAAAATTAGCCATCTAGCTCTGTAGTTAGGCACTTAAATAAACTGAATTTCAAATTTGCAGAGTGACTGAAACTTTCTACTGCAGAAAAAAAAGTCAAAGCTTTTTTCAAAGCTGGATTCTACAGATAGCAACTTGTCTACTTAAGGAACTAAATATGGGTTTAGGTTCCTATTGCTGAAAATTTTAGCTTTTTAAATTTTTTGCTTCCCTTTTCACAACTGGAAATTTGATTATTAAAATTTCTGTGTCTTCTGAGAGTGCTTTGTGTTGCAGTATTCAGATTCTTCAATAATTAGAGTACAGCAAATCAAAGGGGGAAAAAAGTTTTTGAGCCTTGCAGCCACTGGTGTCACTAACTCTCATGATTTTAGCACAAGTCTCATAGTATCTGAAATTTTGCCTCAGGACCCAGCTGCTGAATTATGTGATTTTTCTAAGATTCTCAGGCCTCAGGCTTTTTCTTTCTTTTTTGACATGTTGTATGTAGAAAAAGCTTAAAAATAGGAATTCTAGAGGTGAAAAATGTGAGATACAAATAAAAAAACTCTTCAATATTATTATTTTTTTAAATCACAGTATTATTAAGCTACTTTTCTTATTTTGGAGAGCTTAATTTGTGATTTTAATCACTGTTTTCCTCACATACATGTTCTTGAGAGGACAGTCACTGTTCATAGTGAATAAAATAAAGCATATTAGTCAGTCTGTACAAATCAAACTATAAGAGAGTATATGAGCTGGGGACAGCTCTGACTATAGCAATAATACGTTTCCATGATAGTCCATGATTATTGGTTCATAGAAATGAACCAATCTTTCATAGAGTATGAGCCATCTTTTCTCTGAGTCTCCCACAAGGCATCCTGTACTCATACACACATTTGGAGAGCATTCCAAGACATACAACTTTACAGCAAGAGGAAGTGCTTCTGATCAAGATGACCCCTCCTCTTGAGCTAGAAAGAAGAAAAGAATTTGCCCATATCAAAATCAGCTTGTCATTAGATATGCAACTGGCTGCAGTGTTTCTCTGACTCTTCTGCTATCTTTCTTTGGTGCCATTTATGTCACTTTTAGAGTCAATAGAAGTTCAAAGCTTGAACAGGGATCACTTTCATTGTTCCTCCACTTTCAGGATTTAGGCACTGGACTTTAAAGAAAGGAAAGATAAACAATTATTACCAAATATATTCTACTACCCATTGTAACCATAATAGGAAGAAAAACTTTCCATTAAACATTTTAATAAAACCCTTCAAACTGGTACTAATTTAATTTAATTTTTTGTATTTAATATTTTGTATTAGGATCTGAACCTTACTGGTATGCTTGTTGACAATGCTACAATAGGTGAATGGAACCTCCAGGGTCTTCCAAGTGATGATCTTTCAATTCAGAATGGCATCATTGTCACAAAAGCATCTAGATATCCTTTGTTGATTGATCCACAAGGTCAAGGAAAGATCTGGATTAAAAGTAAGGAAAAGAATAATGAACTCCAGGTAAATTATTCACTTAAATTTTGTGTATGTGTGCGTGTGATGTCAGATCACAGTTAGCAATACAACTATTTTCCTATCACCGTACTTTGGCCATGTGTTACGGTAATTTAAATCTGATGTTCATGGTATACCGTTGGGCTCAGAGAAATTCAAGACTGAGGCAAAAATCTGTGACCTATATGTATCAGGGTGAAATAACTTGTACGACTTTGTTTTCTCTCAGAGACTGTTTCAGGAGCAAACTGGGATTATATATTATGCCATATGTATTTTTAAGATGAAATTTTTAATTGTTTGCCATAGAGAAAGAGACAATTACTAGTAGAGAAAAGTAAATGACTTGCAAAACTAAGACCAGACAGTATCAGGCAGTTGATGCTGCATAGGAATAACATTTTAGGATCATCCCTTTAAGAGGAAAACAGAAAAGGGAAAAAGGGAGTAACTGGAAGGGAATAATGGTAGCCCAAGGTAGAATGGAAATCTAGCCATCTTTCTGGCATACCAAACACAGAGCGCAAATTTAGCATACATCTTCATGATTAAGGGCACGTGATAAATATATTTATTGTTTATTTTATCTACCCTTCCTACTTTTCATCTAGCAGTGCATGCTGTTTGGAATCTGGGGCTTTTATTTTTTTCAAAACCATTTCTTTTCCCTTCTAGTCAGTCTACCCTCCATGCTGCATTACACTAATAAGACTAAGATGGTTTATAATAAAAATCTGGACACTTGATATATTTTCAGGGCAGATTAATCATGACACCAAAGAGTTAGTTGTTAATGATTCAGATCTATCCTACAACTTTAGATTATCACATGAATACCACCTAAAATGGGAGTGTGGATACGAAAAGAAAATGAAAAAGAAGCTAAAGATGGTGATATCCTGAGAGCTGGTGACATCATGGAGATGTTGTTAAGTAAATCCTTGTCCTTCTGGAGCTTGACCTATCCATGTATTTCCTAGGTCCCATAAGAAAGGCCCAGCATTCAACCCCCCATCAAATCCAATTTCTGGATTTTGTGGTGCATGCCACAAAGATGGTATAGAAACAACTAGCGGCAGGAAGTATTAACTGAGAAGAGAGAGGAAAATATAAGACAACATTCAAAGATCTTTCAAGAAAAAAAATGAATGTCTTTATTAAAAATATGAATAAAAAGTCCTCCTAAAACATATGAATTATTGTCACAGGAGAATTGAGGTATTTTGTGACTGTATGAAATCTACTGTCTTAAAGTAGCTAACATGGTTTCCTCTAAATTACATCAGACCTTACTCTGCCCCACCAAAATTGGATTGAGAAAAGCTCTTTTGATAAACTAACAGAAAACAATAAATAGAAGGATGTATCTCATATCCCACCCTTTTGAGACTTGCATCTCCTACTTAGGATTTCAGAGAGGTGCCAAGCTCAGCTCTGGAGTGACAATGTAAAGCTCCTTCAGTTAGGGACTTGTGCTAACTCTTTCTGCCATATTGTATAGCCTTTTCTCCAATATCTTAAAAGATAAAGTATTCTCCAAGCTCCAGATTCAGTTCCCTCCCCTGCATGGAATTGTCTTGTCTGCCTTCCACATGGCTGCTTTAGTCCCTTGCCTGAGCACATTCTGTGGGAAGGAACTGTGAACACAGGCCCTCCATTCTTTGATCCAGTAATTATTTAAAAATTTTGTATTGCATACTCACTAAAGCAAGGACTAGGAGATGTATATTCAAATGCCATTTCCTCTTTTCCCACTATTTATACATTATAGGTTACCACATTTAACTGATGAGCCAGAGAAAAATGTCTACCAGGCTTACCTTGTGGTCAGTGTGTGTGAATATATAGCCTATGAAATTTGTAAATCTTGATGTGGCTTAACTACTGAGCTGCTCAGTACCCTCAGCACTTCTGCAGCTTTGGATATAGATGCAACCTGTAGGTACACAGGAAAACTTTCTTGATGAAAACAGACAACTATGGACTTTCAGACATCCTGGCTCAGGTGTCAGCTGAGTTAGAAGAATCTGAGTTCTTCCCCTGTAAAGTCAAGGAGGAACAGGGTTATGTCAAGACTCTAAATACCCAAGTGTTTAGATTATGCCTTTACCCTGGGATATTTTCATTGACAATGGTCTTGTCAGAGTTATCTTATTGGTCAGTGAGACACCAGCTTCCTCCATCAGTTTCATTTGGACTAAAAATGTAGGCATTATAATATTTTGGTGAATACAGATATGCCTAAGTTTTAAAAAAGCTAAAAGTGTGGAGTGCTGGAACATAGTATTAATTTTTAAATAATATATTGTTTTAAGCCTGTGTAATATATTTCTAGATATCTTAATTATACATTTTTCAGAGTGGTGCTTGTAAGACAAGGACTTTCTTTATTTAAAAAACATGGCTATCCTATATTTTTCTAGTAAGAAGTGACCCCAAAACTATGGCATAACAGGCTTCTGGGAAGAAGGTTCAATTTTCATCTCAAAGGCTTATAGTAAATGCACTAAATCCAAATAAATGAGAAGCAGTCACTGTGATATTTAGCAAGTTTAAGATTTGATCTTGGAAATGGAAACTGAAGTGGAAATACAATAACTGATATAAGACAAGGCCTCCTATGTAAGATTGATTCCCTGACTGAATCCTATAAATATTTTCTTACCTCTTATTAGTGTTTTGAGCATAAAACCATTAATACTGAAGAGGTATTAAGATACTACAGTGATTACATAGATAGACAGATAGCTAAGTAGGTATGTAGATAGATAACTAAAGAAAAACAAAATGTGTGATCCCCTTTTGTATTGAACTTAAAGCAAAACATTAAAAGCATTCATTAAATTTTTAATTAATTCTTATTCTTAAAGCATTAATTTTAGCATAGGCAGGTTTTGGTCCCTAAAATGTAATCATTTGTGTAGGTATCTCAGGATGAGTACAATTTTTGAAAGTTACAATAGATTTTATATTGTTTTCTGTGTGCTGCAAGTATGTACTGCAAATATGTGTGAACCAATCTTCCTAGGTTACAGCTATGAACCACAAATTCTTCAGAAGTCACATAGAATACTGCCTGTCCCTTGGCCGACCTTTGTTAATAGAAGATGTTGGAGAAGAACTTGATCCTGCTCTAGATAACATTTTGGAAAAAAATTTCATAAAATCGGGTTCAGCGCACAAGGTAAGATGAATTGTGAACATKAAAGTAGAAAGCCAGTAGGACAGATGCGGGGTGAACAGATAGTGTGCATACTGCAGAGATTTACACCTTTGTAACACTTAGAAAGGTGAGTAGTAAACTCATGGGTTTTCTTTTTTTATTTTTTTTTACCCTTTAGGCAGAAAGTTTTAAAAGTGTAAATGAAAAAGTAAACAGAAAGGGTTTATCTGTTTTTCACTGGAAAAAATAACTGTTTTTTTGCATTCAGTTTTAGAAAAATAAGAAATACATTCTATTTTCAGGTGAAAGTCGGTGACAAGGAGGTAGATCTGATGAAGGGGTTTACCCTTTATATGACAACAAAATTAGCTAATCCTTCCTATACTCCAGAAATCAGTGCAAGAACAACAGTGATTGACTTTACGGTTACTATGAGAGGGCTGGAAGACCAGCTCCTTGGCCGTGTCATCCTCACAGAAAAGCAGGTATCTAGATCTATTAGTTTGCAATATTTGTATAAAGGAAGGCTTGTTCAGTATTTGCACTATAAGTGTATATACTTTGTCTTGTCCAAAATCAAATGCAGAAACAAAATTGTGAATGAAAGTTAAGTTCTCATGCATTCTTGAAGGAAAATATGGAGCTATTTTTTAATGGGATGGAGGGACTTAAACAATTTTTTTAAGATCTGGCCTTGGAAAGAGAAGAAAGAAAACTATTCATTAAAAATACATCACAGGTATATACAAGATATAAATAAAGCATCTTTATTCCTTCATATATAGCAATGTCTCCTAGTTCAGTCAGAAAACTCTTTTATTTCTGATTTTTTTTAACTTAATTTGAATTTCATGAAAAAATGATTATGAACTTGAACTACTTTTGCCAACCAGGCTGTAGTATGCAAGGAGATACAGGATTTTTAAGGAGCCCTCCACTCTGACTTGAGCCTGCACCTACTAAAATTTCCATTGATTTTCTGGGAGCAAAGTTAAGGAAGAAAATCCTCTCCCAGTTTGTTTTTTCAGAATTTTTGTTTCTTAATTCAAAATCTGAGAAGTCCTCCAAATTAATTTTATTCCTAGATCGATCCTATTTCTTTTGGTCTGATATCTAATTTAACAGCCTGGTGATCCAAATACTTAGGAGTCAATCCATCATGGGCATTGGGGACAAATTTGGTTTTTTAATATGGCAGTCATACCAATAAATAAGTGAATGTCATGGTCCAGTCACACTAAAATGAAATCTTTGTTTCCTTTCTCATTAAAATGAAAGCATAGAGGTTATATTTCTTATCAAATGGGATGACTTTCTTATTTAAAATGAACATTTCACAGTTGCATGTTTGTGAGAAAAGTAACAAAGATTAAAGCCTGGGTTAGCAGAGCTGCTGCTTTCAATAATCATAGGTTGACTTCTCATGTGAGAGCAGTTCCCCACATGATGAAATGTATTCCTCCTTCTTCCACTTCCCAAGAGCACATTCTAACCACTGAGCTTTAGTGGTGCTCAGTCTCTCCTGCTGATGTCTTTCAACTTTGCTCAAACAAGCATTTGCTGAAATAAGAACTGGAATCTAATTGCCTTTCTTTAAGTCTGAAAATCACAGCCAGAGGCTAAAAAAGTCATTGATATGCCCAAACTTCCTGGCTTAGTGAATTGTTCCATGAAAACTGGAAAAGGAGGTACTGAGGAAAAGCTATCCACTAGCAGAGTGTTTGGGACAAACACTAGAGATGTAAGACTCAGGAATTTTAAACTTTAGTAGATATTTATATAAGCAAAATGGAACAGCATCAGCAGGAGTGGCTGGGAATATCCTGATCAAGTAACTAGTAGCATTGTGATTATGGACCTCTGATGGGAGACAGAGGTTTAAATCACTTTTGCCAAGATGTAAGTAAACCTGGTTTCTCACAAGCCTGTATACAAGCTTGCACTTTTGAACTCTCAAATAAAAAGTGGTACTAGTACCTTTTAAGTTTCCCAAACACAGATACCTCACTCTGTGGTTTTTTCTGGACAAAAGTATTAGAGAATTCATGTTGAACATATGTAGCAACACCTAGACTGAATTTTGGGGCAAAAATATGCTCACTGAAAAATATTAATCCAGTGCTGTGTATCAGCTGAACCAAACTGCAAGGGTAACTGTTTAGTATTAGTGCTCCCCAATCTGTCTGTCATGCATGAAATCACATGTTTTCTGTGTCATTATAAGGAAATTTCCTTTGAATAAATCTTAAATATTCTAATGAAAGTTTCTGACTACAGGAACTGGAGGCAGAAAGAGTCAAACTGATGGAAGAAGTAAAATCTAACAAAAGGAAAATGCAGGAACTTGAAGATAATCTGCTCTTCCTTCTAACCAGCACAGAAGGCTCTTTGATTGAAGATGATTCTCTGATAGAAGTCTTAAGAATCACTAAAACAACAGCAGAAGAGGTGAATTTTGAATACATTGCAGATATATTTTGTAATTGTAATTTAAAGATTATCTGTAGGCAGATTTTTTTGTTGTTTTTCCATTCAGAGTTACTCTATAATGTCTGACTTCTTAAATAAATAATAGAAATACTATCATTTTCCATCATAAAATTTTGCAAAATTAGCCTATTAACTGGATACTGTTGAATATTCCAGGCATACCTTGCAGGTATAAGTTCAAATCAATCCTCTTGTGCTTGGTGTTTGAACACATGAAGACACAATGACTGTGCTGAAACACTGACAGGGTGAAGCAAAACTTGACTAAAAAGATTGTTATGATCTTAAGACCTTTTCTTTTTTTGCCTGTGCAGTATAAATCAGAAGTGACATGGCTTAATCTGCATGATCTTTTCAATTGATTTTAAGGTCAGTGAAAAATTAAACATAGCAGCGGAGACAGAGGTACAAATCAATACTGCACGTGAAGAGTTTCGGCCTGTTGCTAGTCGTGGTAGCATCCTTTATTTCCTAATTGTGGAAATGAGCTTGGTTAACATCATGTACCAAACATCCTTACGACAGTTCCTTGGTATTTTTGACCTATCAGTGGAAAGAGCTCTGAAATCTCAAATCACAGCCAGAAGGGTAGCCTATATAATTGAGCACCTCACTTATGAAGTCTTCAAGTATACTGTTCGAGGGCTGTATGAAAATCACAGATTCCTGTTTACATTGCTTCTGGCACTGAAGATTGACTTGCAGGCCAAGAAGATTTCACATAGTGAGTTTGAGACACTCATCAAAGGTAATTTCTCTTAAAATCTTCCTGTTTACATTTATTTGTGAACTGCCAAATGCAGATTTTGCAGTGCTTGTATTACTGATATGTTCAGYGACCTTAATGTTTTTTAACCGGCAGATGCATGCATGTAGAGCACAACAGAGGTTTAAGAGACAAAAGTTTATGAAACAAGAACAATAAAGTTATTCATTGTCAAAATAATGCTAAAAAGATGAAGATATTTAGCTGTTTTATATTGGAAAACACAAAAAAATGGCCATTACTTTGTAAAACACCATGTAATTTTCTCTGCAGCACATGTTGCCACATGCCTAGCCTTATGAGCTTGGGGATAATCAGCAAAATCTCTTTTGATGGCTAGTGAGCCATCAGGTGGTAGTGAGCACCAGAATGCATGAAAACTCAGTAACACATTTAAATGTTACTATTAAAAAAACATGGAAACTTGCTACATGTAAAAGGTTGTTGCATGTAGCCTCCTTGGCTTTATAACACCACTGTATGTCACTGTTAAGACACAATGACAATGAAAGTTTTAGTAAAGTTTAAAAAGTTCTGATGGAGATGAACCCCACTGTCCCCAAGATAAGAGCTGCCCCTCATCGTACTTGTTATCCAAAGATCTCAGTTTGCTTTTCAAATACCAGTTTAAAGTTCAACTGTGATTTAGCTGTGTTGGAGGTGCAAATGGGCATGATGCTGGAGTGGTAGGTGAGCAAAGAGCCCCTTGAAGTTATACAGTGCTGGAAAGGAATGCACACCATGTGCTTTCTCATGCTTAGTCTATGTGAAGGGAGATTGGACTATTCATAGGTCCTTCCTACATCTGGGCTTGGTTTGAGCACCTTCTTAGGTAGGCAAGTATTATTCCAACTCTACAGTTAAAGACGAAGAAGTACAAAAACTACTGTATGCAGCTTTGGGAGGCTCTGAGGGCATTGCCCCAATCTATCTTTGTTAAATAATTCTTCCATGCAAATTCTAGGTCCCCACATCCTGGTTTGCAAAGATTTTTACCCCCTAAACTATAGAAACCAATATTTATGATTGCCTGTCATTTTTCTGTGTTAACAATGAAGGTTTCCTTTATAATACTTTTCACCTTGCAGGAGGTGCCAATTTAGATCTGAATTCTGTGGAACCAAAACCAAAAACGTGGATCCTTGATATGACATGGCTCAATCTTGTGCAATTATCTAGCTTGCACCCTTTTAATCAACTTCTGGTGCAGGTTGTGAGGAATGAGAAGTCTTGGAAAGCTTGGTTTGATGAAGAAGCACCTGAAAGAGCTGTTATTCCTGATGGGTATGACAGCTTACTGGACCAATTCCGTAAACTACTCCTTGTCCGTAGCTGGTGCCCTGATCATACAATGGCCCAAGTAAGATACACTTTTATGTAAGTTTTATACCATGTGGCATCTCATGTAGAACTGTAGTGCTAAACTTAGATTCTCTGACTTTGCTTTTATCATAACATTTGTTGAAGAGTGAGCTATTCTGAAAAATCAGAAAGATTTTTGAGGTCTTTCTAATGACTCTGTATGGCAATTGTATAATTGTAATGATTTAGAAAGGGCATTACAAAACATGAGACAATTGTGTTGTAGTTGTAAGGATACCAGTCTTTTTCCTGTATGTGGCATTTCTACAGTACAGTTCTGAAACCTGTAAAGCACTTGCATTCTTCCAGAGAATTAAAAGATTTATCCCAATTTCTTCACATAAGAAGTGGAAAGAGACAAGATCATTTTGATCACAAACATATTAAAATAGCATATGAACTGTTCATTTACTTACTTGTCCCTCCATGCTGAGCAAGGAATAGTTAAGATGGCAAATATTATAAGAGAAACTCCAATAGACTAGCAATTTCTCCACAGTGTGATATTTGGATTTTTTTTATATGGATCTACAAAAAAATGTATGAGACTATGAACATCCTCTTTTCAATTTTTTTATGTCTTTAGCTGCATGGAAAAGCAGCACTTCTGATTTCCTTCCATAATTCCACTTTTACATGTTATATGTTCTGATAGCATCCATGTTGTATTTAGGGAGCACCATTTTCTCAAGGAGCTTTACTTGAATAGGACCCCCTCCATCCTCTTTCCTTTTCTAGTCTTCAGCTGGCTAATAGGAGAGGAGGATGGGAGCTCTATCTGCCACAATTTTCACCAATCAAAATAATAAAGTTGCTACTGGGTCATCCACCAACCCTTGCATTGTCCTGCAGGACCATCTTTGAAAATGAATGTCTCTGAATAGTGGTTTTAACAAATGTAGTTATTTTAATTTTTGAGGAAAGAAAGCTTTGATTTTGCCATTATTTTCCTTATCTCTTCTTCCTCTACTGTGCTTCCCTAATGGTCACAAAATTTTACCTATCTTTACTAGGGCAGAGGTCACACTTAATGGTGGAAAACTTATTGACTGATATATTTTTTCTGGAATTGGCCTCTTCCTCAGACCACTATCTTCTTGGGTGCTTCTATCCATAATGCACTCTTCAGAATCTGTGCTAGTAGTTTACACAGTTGTAAAATCATGGCTGCCAAAAAACTGTTTCATATACCGGGATAGTTTCAGAAGTCCTTTTATGAAATGTCTGTGAAAAGAGAACATTAGAGAGATAGGCAAGGCCCAGACTTTTAAGGATAAAGTCTGAGCTGTGTTCAGTTTTTGTAGAAACAGATAGACAGCCTAAGAGACTTCAGTTGGGTAACCACTGGACAAGAGAATTTCTGTTTGAAGTTCCAGCAATTATATAAAAGACTGCAACTGAGACAGGTTAAAGATCTGTCTAATCTGATATACTGTAAAGACAGTGTCAACAGTATGTGCAAGGAGAGATAAGAAAGGGCCTGATATAGAGCCTCTTTCCCTTGGGTAGCTACTGAGCTTTAGCAATCAGTAATTTAAGGGCAACATCTGGGCCATCAGCACAATCAACAATGGGTCTATTCTGCACGGATTTTTGTAGTTATTTTTAAAAACCGTTCAGCAGCCTATAGCAACAATGTTCACAGGATGGCTGTTGTGTGAACAGAGTTCTTCCTTTTGCTTTTTTAAATTTACTATCTGAGAATTTCAGTGATTGACTTCTGTGAACTGTAACTTTCGTTATATCTAAGTTGAAAATGGAAACTAAAAAGTTTTTCCTTCCAATGAAGATAAATGTTGGTAAATTCCATATCAATGATTGCTGCTTAAAAAAAAAGTATGTATTTATGGATTTATTTTTTGTTAGGCTCGACACTACATTGCAGAATCCCTTGGTGTGAAGTATGCAGAAGGATTTATTCTTGAAATGGAAGCACTGTGGACAGAAAGTGACTGCCGAACACCTTTGATATGTTTTTTATCAATGGGGTCCGATCCCACTGAAAATATAGAATGTCTTGCAAAATCAAAGGTATCCTAAAGCTAATTTTACTAGAGATAGGGAAAAAGCTAATTTAAAGATATAAAACTATTCTATTGAATTAGAAATGGTACTTTCACATTTTATATCTGTTCTAATGATGGTATTTGTAGTCATACCAGTGTTGTCTGGAAGTTATTTTTGGACTAGTAGCCAAAATGCATGTTCTGAGGAAATGGAAATGTTACATTCCTACTTTCCCCAGTTGTTTTATTCCAGTGAGCTCTCTGTTTTTATGCAGCAGATTACAACAGTCCATCACTTAGCAAAAATATTTAGCTATCAAAACAAAGCAATGCTTGTAAGTTATGCTGTATCTCCTTCACTGTAGGAGCTTACAATCAGTAACGACAATTACATGCAGATAAAGAAAAATTATAAATTGCACAACAGTTTAGTGACAGTCTTACCAAAAGCCTTGCAGGTGGGCATTTTGGAGATCTGGTCTTGCCTTTTGGAAGTAGAGAGTGTATGTGTACACATATGAAGAGTTCTAATCCTGTAATTATTGTCTTCTTTGTAGCAAAGATCGCAGTGAATGGTGACAAGGCAAATGACTTTAAAGCACCGCTTTAAGGCACTCTGTGTTTTATGTTTTATGGTTCACAGTGTAGATACAAATAAGATTTTCCTAATGAGAAGTTGCTCATAGTAAATCTCCATAACTTTTCCTCCCTGTTCAAATACATCGTCTGTTAGAGATGCGGACTGCTGTACACACTAAATAAGACATTTTCAAAAGTGGGGAGCTCTCTTCAGCTGAATTAGAAAGTTCAGATGCTTATTCTCTTTGAAAGTCAGACTTCTTTATTTGTCTGACTGTGATCTTTGTCCCAAAGACTGTGCAGCCAAATAGCCAGCCAGCATACAGATATTGGGAAGAAGGAAGGTAGTTGGGTGAGAATGTTTATAGGCTAGAAATGTGCAATTTTTGGAATCCCTTTTCAAGTCCAGGTATACACATAAGCTGGTTGTAGTTGCATCCTGTCCTCATGGCCTATGTTATGAATACAAATTTGAGTGTCGGCTTTGTGGTGGTGTCTTCACTCACCTGTTTGGCACTTAAATGTGCATATCGAGTGAAGACCTCCTAAGCTGGTACTTAACACTGTCTCCAGTAGGAGTTACAGTTCTGTAATCAATAAAGAGAAAGAATGACTCCTTTAAGAGTAATTCAGAGGTCCAGACTGAAGCTTCAACTTTGACTTGCCTTCAGGAGCTGGATATTTCTATCCCATTGATCATGTAGGCAGGTGAGGGAAGTTGACCTCCTTACAGTTGCTTGAAGTCAGCCAGTCACTTCAAGTCACTCCTGCAAGGGAGGAGCAGAATGCTCTCCCATTCTGTCAAATCCTAAAAAAGCTCTTAGCCAAACTGGGGAAAGTGCTGCTAGATGGAAGGTGCACTGAAAAACAAGTTTTTTGCTGTCATTTTGAAAGTATATTGCAGTGGGCATTTTTTAAATGCCTTTGTGATTTAAGGAAATGTGCAGAATAGTAGAAAGTGAGGCTGAAAAAGAGATCGGGAGATTACCTTGTTTATTCCCATAAGGTTTATGACCAAGGCAAGGTCAGCTAGTCTGTCATTACCTAAAGTAGAATATTCTACTCGTAGAATATAAAGTTCTTCACTGCTTTCTTGAATTAGGTTTTTATTCTACAGCATATAGAAAATTTTCAAATTTACAAAAGCCATCCGAACTCTAGAAATCAAACTACAAACACAGATGTTTTTTAAAGTAAAAATGTATATTAACATTGTGGGAACTGTGGACAACTTGAGTCATTCTTTGGCTTTGGAAAAAGGTATCTAAAAATGATTTACAGTTTTCAGAAACATTGGCGAGGGGATTTTGTTCTTTATTTTGCTAGTTTGCCAACAAATTGTACTTATTTGGTTCCTGGCTTCCTCTGGAATTGGCTACATTTGCTTTTTTCCAGAAGAAGCCTTTGACTTGACAAAGGTTAGCTGTACCAAGGATCTGCTCTTAGAATTTATTTGATTCTGTACCTCCAAAATAGTTTATTTCTTGTTCTTTTTTTTCTTAAAGATAGAAAACTTCCAAAAGACAGGCTGGGCCCATTTTTCAAAAGATGATTCCCTTTTACAAGCTTGATCTGTAGTTTTAAACAGATTGTCAGTACTGATGGCACTTCTAAGTATGGTATTAATAGTGTAAATCAATTATCTGCAGTTGGAAGTGTTCACATTTGTGACTATAAATACTTTTGCAGTGTCAATCTTTATTGCTTTATTTTATTTTATTGCTTTTTTGCAAAAATTTATTGTTAAATTTTATTGGTCTTCCCCCAAAGAGTGAAAACACAAAAATGAAAACAATATCTGTGACTACTGTGCTATATAACCTTCCTTATAAAACAACCAAACTGTCATAAAACTAGTTGGATTTTTGCCCCCTCTGCTTTCACTCGAAGTGTGAGTGAAAATTAACCTTCTGAGTCAAAATGAAATACAATATGCCTAGTATCCTGACTTCATTAAAACCATAATTTTTTATTATCATGTAATCTGTTTTTCCTTTCATGGAATGAGGTACAAAATCTTCAACAGAACTCTTGGTGACATTGGAGTGATCAAAATTAAAGTATTTTCATCTGCACAGAGGTGCATTAAGATGGTACAGCTATACTGGTATAACTCACGACTGAGAGAAACATTCCAGAAGAAAGCACTTTTGATACAATTCTTTTAGGAGGAGTAAAATGAGGTCAATCCATGGTGAAAAATTATTTTTCCATGTTGTGTTGATGTTTTTAGCAACCTTTAGTGGTTGTACATTTGAGAGAGAACATTCCTGAGAAGAGCAAATTACGAACAGATGCTTTGTTGGGGAATACCGAACCAGCTGAATGTTTATGTACGCTGAAAGGGGTAGTCATAGTCTCTGACTGTAGGAGTGTTAGCTGGACTCAGATATTTCTCCTTAGAAGAGGTACAGTTTTTACTCCCCCAGCACATGACCAACTTCACAGGTTTTTTAGCTTTCCTTCTTTTACCTGCAATTCCAGGTTTTAGTGGTCTGAGAGTAGGACTTAACTGCTTTCTGATCCTTGGTATTCTCTTTTCCTTGAACTTTTTGCCAGGCTGTGGAGCAGCTACATTTATCCTGTTCAATAAAATCATGTCAGGGCCTATTCTCTGAGGCCAAATGACCAGCCACAGCTTATACCCATATACTTAAGCTCTGTCTCCCCCAAAAGTAGGATAGCCTCATCTACACTTTTTGGAACTGGGTGACTTTCTTCCTCCTTTTTGGTCTTCCAGCAACCAAGAGTGTCGGCAGTGGGAGAACTAAAGATTAACTTTTGTAGCTCTCAGCCAGCTGAAGCTAGGCCCAGGCTGACAAGTCTTTATGCAGCTCATGGCTCACAGCACGAGGGCTCTCAGCTGTAACTCTTGAGCATGAAACTTTCCATCAATGAAACTTTTCATCAATTCTCTTGCCCTCAACTTCATAAGTGTCTACAATGTACATGAAATAATATACTTATTTGAGTTTGACAATTCTGGTTTTCCCTGTAGGATTCAGGCAGCCACCCTAAGCCAAGGAACTGCTTATTTAGCAGGAAGAACAACAGTAGTAAAGAATGATAAGCAACAAGAAGTCTGCCTGTGCATTACTTGCAGATTTGTATGGTCCTGATAGCAACTTGGTCAACTTGGCTTTTGCATATTCACCTGTGGGACTTATATCTTCTGATTTTCTGAACTACAGTCTTTCTTCTCCCATGGCCTTCTGGAGGGAGGAGTCCATAAATTTCCAGAGTTTTTGCATCTCCATTTGTTAGCTTTGTCTTTTCTGGATCCAGAAAGCTTTTTGTAATGTAGAGCTAGAAGTGATCAAACTAGAATCCTCTGAATCAGTGGCTCCACTACTGCCCATTAAAGAGACAAGGTGTTTGCTAAGGAATGACTTAATGTGCACCAGTCTTTCCTATCCTGCTTGTTTCCCTGACATCTGTCCAGCTCAAGACAGTCCACAGCATAGGAGAAAGAACAGTCAGGCAGCCATGCTGCTGTGTGTAGGTACTATTTTATTTGGGGAAGTGGGAAAGGGGAGTGGAAGCTGGAGTGGGAATCCAGCAAAGATTTTCTGTTTCAGTTGTCGCATGCCATTAAGTTTCAAAAAGAAAATTATGTCCATTAGGTGTAGTTTTCTTTGAGCTGGTGAAGATAAGAACAGCATTGCGGTTTTTGCTTACCCTCAGTTTTCATATAGTCAGTCTCCATTGATGTTAGAGGTTTTCTTTCTGATGCTGTGTCACTACACATGGGTGTACAGAAGTAATAAATCATGTGGCTAGTCATTCAAAAGAAATACAAGAAAACTCTTTAATTTTTCCTTCCAGAACATTCCCTGTTGTGCCATTTCAATGGGTCAGGGCCAAGAAGTCCATGCAAGACGCTTATTAAATCAGTGCATGCAAGATGGAGGATGGCTTCTTCTACAGAACTGCCACCTTGGCTTGGGGTTTCTTAATGAATTAATGGACACAGTCACAGCAGCCGAATCTATGAGTGAAGGTTTTAGGACCTGGATCACTACAGAAGCTGACCCAGAATTTCCTATTAACCTTTTACAGTCATCTATGAAATTTACTAATGAACCACCTCAAGGTAGAAGACCATGCTTTTTTGGTTTGGGGGGCTTTGTTTTTTTCCTCCTGGATCACTGTACTCTGGAGTATTTTAGTCTTTATTCTCTCTGTTGTTTCGTTAGCAAAAGACATCACTATGTAAATCAATCTTGCAATGCATAAAGTATGATGCTTTTGGGGAGAAAATGGACATGTTTCATTTTGTAATAAAAATTGATAATAGTTTTGTTGTTTGGGTAGACCCTGTGGAGAATACCATGTCAGTGGTCATTTCTTAAGCTTAGTACAATCCATCACTCTTTTCCTTCCATCCTGTTGACCTCACCAAAGGATGCAGAATGGGACTGATCCTGTGCTCTGCTGGGTAAGGAAAAGGAAAGACTCTTCTGAACATCCAAATTCAACCTCCCAAACTGCAGTATCTAGCTGAGGCTGTTGCTTCCTCTTGTCATTTGGTACTCCTGAGAAGAGTCTGGCTCTTTGTAGTTGTCCTTCAAGCAGCTGTAAGCTGCTACTGAATCACCCCTTAGCCACTGTCATGGGCAAGACAAATAAACCTTATTACCCAGATCCATTGTGGGTTGTCATTTATTCTAAGAACCAAGATTAGATCTTTTATCCTACATGATTTTTTTCCACACTCACTCTCTCATACTTCCTACCCCCCAGCATTACATTCACTTGGTCTTGACCTCCCTTCCCATCAAAGAGATTGCTTCTGGTCTGGGAAGGTCAGGCAAAAAGTGGGTTTCATTCTGGACTGCTGTTAACAGTTAACAGTCTTAGGCACCACTGGCCTAGGTCCTTGGGCATCCTCTGGCATCTGTCTCCACGCATCTCCACCATCCCCAGGATTTTCTCCACTTCCAGGATATTTCGTCCAACCAGAAAGGTCATCTTCTTTTGGTTTCCCTAAACCCCTGGCTTTCCCAACATAAGTAGCCTATGTGCAGAAGCACAACATGTGATCAGACTCCTGTCTTATACCTCTGTATTAACTGGAGGATTCAGGACATGTCACTTTTTCCACCCTATATTGGATTCAGCTAGCAACTAGCAGGCTTGTGCCTGAGAGTTCAAAAGTTCAGTTTCGGACATTCACCCTCCCCACATACATACATACATACACAATTATCTTTTGCCTGTCAGTGTTCACAATTTCAGCTGTTTTTCCCCTACCACAGCCTCTTCTTTGCCAGACTAAACAAGCTCAGCTTTGACCTAGCCTTGTAAGTCACCTACTTTCAGTATCTGACCACCTTGATAGCCCACCACTGAACCCTGTCCAATTTCTCCTCACCTCCCTTGTGAGCCAAAACATTGTATTGACGTTGTATGTGGACACTGTATTTGAGGGGAAGCCTCATCAGTACTAAGTGAAAAGGGTGAGAACTTCCCTTGGTCTGCTGGCTACACTCCTTTTAAGGTAGCCTACTATCTGGTTTGCCTTATTTGCAGTGAGAGTGCAATTTTGGCTTATAATCAACCTGGCATCAGCCCTAACTGTGAGGTTCTTTCCAGTAGGGCTGCAGCTCAGGCAGTCAAATCCCAGCTTGCACCAGTGCATGGCGTTATTTGCCCCAGGTGCAGAACTTTGCGCTTCTTGTTGAAAAGTAGTCTCTAACCTGTTACTCTGCTGACTGCCCCTCTCTTACCCTAACTGTGCTGCTACCTGCAGATATCATTTATAGAAGTACATTTATAAAAGCAGCTTGCTATCTTGCCTTACGACTACTTGTTGTGTGTGATGATGAAAGGCTACTTCTTATTTTGGACTCTGGCAGGAAGAAATCCTCAAGCCTGACACTTATTCTGTCTTGCAATTCCCTCATCTTTAACTAGCTGTGTAATGCATTAACTTGCCCTTCATTATATATATGTATTGCCGCTGATTTCTGTTAATGAAGTCAGTAGGAGCTGGCAATGTGTATCCAAGGTCAGATTTAATCCCTTGGTCATTTAAACCTCTTACTTCAATATTCGTCTTCCCTTGCACATTAGAAAACCTTCTAAACATGGTTTGATCTGTGAGAAAGACATTCTGTTTCAGTGTATAGACTTATGCTAGATATATTCACTCTCAAGAGCAGTTCATTAATCTCCTGTTTTAAATTTCTTACTTGTTTCTCTCCCCCCCCCCTTTTTTCTTCAGTGCTCAGCATCTATTTGATTGTTACTATAATCCCCTCTTTAGCACTCACATGATAGCTCTCTGTACCTCATCAAGGGTGTTTTATAAGCCAGACTGTAGCCAATTTACAACTTGATTTTAATAATAAATATGTGATTGGGGTAACTATTTAAATCAGGATGAAATACAAGCAGTTTCAGTGTTCTGATACTGTCCCCCCACATTGTTAGCAAAGTGATAGGCAAGACACTGTTTGATTACTTCCTCTTGTTTTTGGAGGTTTCTTAAGATACCTGTATAATATTTTGAAAAGCTGTTTGTTTGAATATTGTTCTACAGGATCTTTGTGAATTAGGAAAAAAGCAGAATTGTTTTTATTATATCATAGAAAGTAATTTAGTACTTGTGACTTGGACATTCTATTCACTGTATTTGAGATCTGTCTTCTTAGACTTCTGTTAAGCTGGTTAGATTGAGGATATTGTAAGTGGGGCCTGGTGTGAGTAACTTGTGCTCTGTGTTCTCTGGCAAAGAGGGGACTTCAGCATGCTGCCAGAAAGCATCTGGGAGCAGAGAGACTTATGTATTCCACAGAAGCTGGGACTAGGTCAGTCATATCTGCTTAAAGCCATTCCCGGGATATGGAACTTCAGTGTTCAAAAGTACTTCCATGAGTATAACACCTCCACCATAAATTTAGGCTCTCATCATCAACTTAGTGCCTGTATGCCATTTGAGAAGCCGCATATGTAATTCTGAGATGCTAGAAAGCTATAGGAACGAAGTCTAAATTAAATTACCTTCAATAGAACCAAAATCTCATTTTATATGTAAATATTGAAACACAGAGTCTTGGATGATCAATGATATATTTCATGTGACATATTAAGTGTCTTTTTGATTGTCATATAGTTGCTGAATTGTTATGTTTAATTTCAGTTGTTATGGGTAACATTTAGAATATGATTAACTAAGTGTAATTCCTTCAAGATTCCTGAACTATCAAAATTCCTGAATAGTCTGGTGTGTCATCTTCTACCTGAAACAAAATGTAATTGACCTTTGCCTGGTATGATCAGCTGAACAGATTGTTGATTCAAAGGGATCATTTGTAGCTATAGATAAGGCGATAATATAAATTGGAATAGCACATTCTACTACAGAGTTCAATTTGCTAAAACAGAAGTTGAAATTATGGATTCCATACATTTTTTGCTCTTATATTACATTTTTATACTTATTTTCTAGGTGTGAAAGCTGGTTTAAAACGGACATACTCTGCTATTACTCAGGATCACCTAGAAGTGAGCAACATGCCGCAGTGGAAACCCTTGCTATATGCCATAGCATTTCTTCACACAACTGTTCAGGTTTCAGATTATGTGTCTTATTCTTCTGTCATGAAGCCATGTTTCATTTATTAACGCACAGTGTTAGTAAATACATTTATTAACACACAGAGTTAGTAAATAAAAGCTATGTTTAATGTAAAGCCTGCACTGGGCAAACTGGTACAGATAAAATAAAAATTAATAAAATGCCTCTATTACTGCACCTGTTTGCTTGCGTTGATCTTGTTCCTCCAACAGGGGTGGTATTTCAGAGGAAAAGAGGGTAGTCAGCTAATGATCAGTTAGCATACTCTTCTGTTAAAGTCTTTCATCATGGCAGTGTGATTTGTCCTTCAGTTAATTGGATTGTACTATATTTTAAATCATGAAAGCACGTTAAAGAAATTTACAGCTTAGATGGGAAAACCCTATTCTTACAACTGCTACTTTCACAATGAAGAAGGGTAAGAAGCTGCATATAAATCTTCCTTCACTGAAATCTGTGGGAGGAAATTAAGGTAGAAGATGATTTTGGGGCTTGCCTTTCAAAAGTTCCATTAATGAAAGTGCTTTATGGATTAACCACAACTTTCCATCATTCTCTTGATAGATTTTGCTGTATCCTTAGTTTATATTTGGTGCCTACTTAATTTAACTCTGTGATTTCTATGTCCCAATATATTGTGGTCCAAATGGCAGCCTGTGGTATGCTTGTGTTTGGCCCATCACTTTTTTCCTGGTGAAAATTAAGAATGTTAATAGCAGACACTGCCCTAATATCCACATACTGCTTGCTGCATCTGTAAATGGTTCAGTAAGAAGCAGCTTTTGCTACTTGCACCCACACCATATAAGGACATTAGAGACATGAATGTACCCAAGTCCATAGGAGGGCCACAAACTGTGATCATGGCTGATGAGTGCGGACATCCTTTCCTATCATAGTACCTTCATTTTTGAAATTCAGAAACTACAGTTCTAGATGCACAGACTTATTGCATTTAGAAAAGAGGTTTTTTTCCAGTTAACTACTAGATAATTAATCATGAGTCTGGCCTTGTGCATGTTAAGTGAGGAACCATTTTTTTAAAGTTGGTGGAATATAGCCCAGCTGAACTAGTGTTTTTAGCATATTTCATGTATTCTTCTGCACTTGGTATTTTTTTCACAATTATTACTAGTCCTTCACCTTTAAATCTATCTATCTTACAGGAAAGACGAAAGTTTGGCCCACTGGGCTGGAATATTCCTTATGAATTTAATCAAGCAGACTTTGCAGCCAGCATGCAATTTGTTCAGAATCATTTGGATGACATGGACATTAAACGTGGAGTGAACTGGAGCTGTGTTCGCTACATGCTTGGAGAAGTACAGTATGGTGGCCGTGTAACTGATGACCTTGACAAAGCACTACTGAATACATTTGCAAGAGTGTGGTTTGGAGAGCATATGTTTAGTGAGAAATTTTGCTTCTACAATGGTTATGTTATTCCAAAAGGAAAAACAATTGAAGACTATCTCCAGTACATAGAACAGTTGCCAATGGTTGATACGCCTGAGGTAAAAATATTGCAAATTTTTAATGGGAGTTTTTGTCAGAGAAATCATTTGATCAGGTATATTTTCAGAGTCATGCATGTATGGGATTGAGCAGATATGAGAACTGAGAAATAATGAAAATAAAAAAGCCATATGGTCTCCTTTTAAAAGTTATAACTAGCAGATTATTCCATTTTGAGGACAGGAACAGAGCTGGATGCTGCCATGAACTGATAGGGTGGGGTGCTGGGCATCTCATGGCTGCCACCACTTTTAGATGACTCAGTCCATGTATGCTGCAGCAATCATATTAATTGGAGGATTGCAACTTCCTGCTCCCTCTAGTACAACCACACTTGATGAAGTCAGTTAAAATTGAAACAGAAATGGATGCTCTGGGTTTCAGTTTCATTGCTACTAAGTTGATACCTTTGGGGGTAATTTCTACTAAAATTAAGTAGGAGTAAATAGAAAAACCTGATTTTCAGTTGCTGATAACATCTGCTGCTTAAGATGGTAAGAAGACTCCACGCTCATAAATCAGATTTGTAAGGTTTTCAATCTCTGAAGGTAGTAGAAGCAGAATGCATGCTGGCAAAAGCGCAGCTTTCCTGAGTGAGGGTAAATGCAGCCCTGGTAATGCACCACTGGGATCCATTTGAGCCCAGGTCATGAAGAGGTTCATATCTGTGTATGACCCATGGCTTTTTATCAGATTTCAGGTGCTGCTTTCATGGATCTGCTTTTCCAAGCACTTTGGAACCTATCTCACAATGCTGTAATGTATTTTCTAAGTATTTTGATGCCAGAAAAAAATCTGCATGTATAGTTTGATGTAGGGGAATTTTACCTTTGACTTTTATGTAAATAGGATCAAGCCCTAAGAATGCAAAGATCTCCTTCTCCTTCAAATTCTCACAGGTTAGGTAGAAAGTGACAAATTTCTTCTGTCATTCCAAAATCTCTCAGAATTGCTCTTGGAAACCCCTGTCCTTTCAAGCTCCCAGTCTTTGTTCTGCAAAGGATATTGTGCTAGTCAAAACAGTGTGTCTTTATTTCCTCCCCTTTCCATTTCTGGTTAAGACACACAGACTGAATAAGTCTGATTGCTGCTCCTTTGATGAAATTTCAACCTCCGATCAGAATAATCGCTGACTGTTGAAGAGGGCTATTGAACTCAGCAATCCCTTTGAAAATGGTTTTGATTTCAGAGGGGTATAGAGCTTTAGCAGTTGGTTTTGAGGATTCCTCAGGCTAAAAGAAAATTAAAAGACAGAATCCATCATCCCTCTTTTAATCAAAATGCCCAGAAGCTGAATCACAAGGAATGAAAAATTGGGCTCCTTGATTAATTTACAGGACATCCGGGGCACTGGTCCACTCATTGCTTTACTGCCCTGCTTTGTTTGTTCTTATTCCTTCATATATCACTTGCATAAGCACATAGGACCTGAGTTGTTTCCCATGCCCCTGTCTTCATCAATGTTACTCCCATTGTGAAATAAGTCCTTGGTCTAGTGTTATAATCTACACTCACAGTAGCAAATATTTTTCTTGTATCTAACTTGGATTATAGCATTGCCTCAAAATCTACTAGAGCAAAAACAAACAAACAAAAATACCCTGACTCTGCAAAAGCAGTAGATAGCATTTCTTCAAATGCTTATTTCATTCTGTGATGATTGAATATGAGTGTAATAAGGTGCATTGATACTTTCACTTTTTACAGCTCTAAATATGCAGGTTGAGTTAACTGTATGCATGCTATCTGCAAGACATGTATTAAATCCTACTTGGAACCTAATTATCATTACCCTTTGTCTCACAGACAGAATTAAGTCTGTAATGTGTTATGTTGTTATCAAGGTCAGATCCATAGATGGTGTAAATCAGCGCAGCTTTTCTAGCTTTGATGCAGTTGCAGCCACTTACATCCATTGTCTTTGAGTTTCTAGATTTGCAAGCATAACAAAATTACAGATGACCCTTTTTGTTCTTTCCTCAGAGTTTGTAAGTATTGGCTATTAGAATTATCTTCTTAGAATATACCAGTTCTAATGTAAGATGTCAAAACAGGAAACATGAGAAATAGAAGATAGCTTGGCTTAGGAGTTCAGTTCTGGGGCAAGCCCTCTTCATTGTTTGATCAGTGGTTCAAAGGTCATTAGAGATAATTAATAGTTATTATTTAGTGAGGGCTGGTGAAATAAGTCACAGTCCAGTTCCTCCTGGAGAGGAATTGCCATTGACCTGACAGTTATAGACTTACTAATATTTCAGCAGAGATTTCTGAAATAGCTATTATCATTCAAGCAAAGGGCAGCTTTACTGTAATACTGTGTGAGTTGTATCTTAAGTAAAATAATTGCATTTCAGAGGAAGGGAAAGTAAGGAGGGGGAGACTTAAACTGAAAACAGCTAAAACAAAATTGGCTCCCGTCATAAAATCTCTCGGTACTTTGTAGATGGACAGCGCTAGTTTTATTCATTGTGCTCCATGCCTTAGAAGCCTGAGAGACTGAGTAAAACAAAACCTATTAGAAATGGCAATTGGTCTGATTGTTAGGGGTATCGGTGTGGGGTGGTGCAGTGGTAGTAGATCTATAAAGAGAAAAAGCTGGTGGTGAGGGGTCAGTGTCCACATTCAACATGTTTCAGACAAACTCTAGTCTGATTGAGTGGAATGGAATCAGTCTGGGTACTCTGATACCACTCCACAGTATGGACCAAAGCCTGGTAAGTGAAGATAAGCAGAAGAGCAGTTCAAAAATACACTCCTTATCTGAATGAAAATGCTGATGTAGATGCAGCCTATGTTAATGTTTTTGTGTAACTTGGGCTTAGTACTTGGCCAGTAAAATGGGTGTACTTCCACTGACCTATTCACATCTGTTGTTTCATAAGTTGAGGATTTTCCTCTCTTCTTATATATTTTCATGGGTTCTTTCACTGATATATTTTTAGAAGGAAAATTGCATTTTTTTTCTAATTTTTTCCTTTTTACTTTAAGGTATTTGGACTTCACCCTAATGCAG
Source organism: Apteryx rowi (assembly GCF_003343035.1). NCBI lineage: Eukaryota > Metazoa > Chordata > Aves > Apterygiformes > Apterygidae > Apteryx > Apteryx rowi. The sequence goes on from NW_020451290.1 coordinate 111,754, forward strand.
ATATAACTTACCAGACTAACATGGCTAACAAGACATTAAGTACAATAGTGAGCATCCAGCCCAAAGACGGCAGCACTGGAGGAGGGGAAACCCGAGAAGCAATGGTGCAGCGTCTTGCTGATGAGATGCTGGAGAAGTTACCTCCAGATTACATCCCACATAAGGTATATGCTGCTGTATAAATACAGATATTTTATGAAGATATGCAGGAGTGTTTTATTGTGCTTTATTTAATCTAACTGGTGTGTGTTTTAAAAAGCTCTTAAAATGATGCATAGTGTTTTAGAAGTCTGTTTTGATTTGTCATCTAAAATATCCTACATCAGAAATGTATATTGTAAAAGCAATAGTTTGCTTAATGAGTCACCTCACCTCAGGAGGACATCAGTGCTTCTTTTTGAAGGATCAGTGATCTTATAATAGGTGCAGGTTTTTTGGAGTTTGACCTGTAACAGACATATTTACTGGTCTTTTCTTGCATTTTCAATTAACAGTCTCATTAAATGGAAAAATCCAGAAAAAAGGATATCTTTTCATAAGAATGGATCTGGTATCTTACCATGTGTGTCATGAACAGTAGTTGTTGAAAATCTCTCATAGTATTTCCACACTTTTATTATTTACAGTCTTTCTTTGTGCTGATAATGCTTTTCCCTGCTTGCAGTCCATGCTTTTTGTAGAGTGTCCAGTATGCAGTATTACAGTTTGTCGTGTCGTCCTTCATTTTCTTCTCTGGCCAACTTAGAATGTCCATTTAGGATATGACCAATAATCTTGGGGCCTTGCCACTACTTCCTGAATTCTGTTATATTATTCATCTTAGTTTTAATATGTCTTGTATAAATAGCCTCTTCTGTACAGTCATAATTCATCTCAAAACAACTCTTTTCAGTTCTCTCTTGGCAAGCCACTTTACAATTTGCAACTTTTCTTTTATGAGATTTCCTAAAGAGCCTTCTCCATGTTGTTATTTTTCCATCCATTCCTGCCTGTATATCTCTTTTAGCCATCCCTGTATTGACTTGCTCCCAGTGGGAGTATATTAATCATTTATTTGTAGAACTTGGTTTGGGATGCAGTCAGTTTTCTGCTTTTCATATTATTATTAGATAATAATAATATATTAATATTAATATATTTAACATATTAATATGTTAATAATATTAAGAACTATTGTAAATAATACATAAAATAATAAACTATTAAAATAATAATTAATTAATAATTTGATAAATTTAATAAAGTTTCTGTTCTTCTACACCTTGGATTGTTCTCAGTCCTTTTCCCTTATCCTTCCTAGAAGAGTAAAGGAAGGATTGGGAAAGGAAGGATCCTGTCTTATTGCCCTGTACAGAACTAATTTCTTCTAGTTTTATCGAGTCCCTTAGATAAATTTTTCAGCTTACAATAGTGTTTAAATACTGAATGCCTCGGTGGCATATATGGTTTTGCCACATTTGTAGTATGTGTATTGAGCTAATTTTTTCAAGAAATTTGCTAAATCTTCCAAAGGACTGTTTCTTAATTCCTTTGTTAAATTCTTTATTGCCAACTTTTTCTTCCTTAAGAATTACTAATACTTAGAAGATATCAGTAGTATTGGATCTTATATTGTGACGAGAGGATATTCTTGTCCTCTGTTTTTACCCTTCAGAAAGTTGTGCAGTGCCTTTTAGTCTGTGTAAAGATGCACGCATATTTGTTTAATCCTAATTTCACTCAATTGTTTGAACAAATGACTAGTTTTCTCTGGCATTTCTTCTGGATAATCTTGGTCTCATTCACTCTCATTCACTCAGGTTATCTGTAAAAAACACATATAGAATAGGCCTCCCCTTTTCAGTTATTTCCTTGAATGTCTCAGCTTTGCAAACCAGGTATGCATCCAGGGACTGTAGTAAAGAACAGAGGTCTGGTGGGTTTCTTTTGAAAGTTCCAACCTGCACTCTAAACTTGTGTCCATTTTTCCACTGTATTAGGGTATAATACATACTTTTCCATGTGACTCTATAAAAAAGCCACCACCAATTATTTTTACTGCTGTTTCACTCTCATCACCCAGTTGTATGACAAGCTATCTTATCTCTTCTCATGATCTGCCAAACATGCATGCAGCTTTTTTATTTTCTCATAACAATCATGCATATAACGATGTTCACAATCAGATGGTTCTTTGCTCCTGTACCACATCTCTGACATCTTCTCTGCATTACAGGAAACCTCTTTTGCTTCAATTTGCTTGACAGCTCTTCTCTAATGATTCAAGTAAGGAGATTCACATTTTGCAGGACAAACCAGTATTAGGTATTAATACTTTAGCGTCAGCTTTCTTCCCCCTCACGTTTCTTCTAACAGACACAGTCATTCTGTTGGATGGACTTTTCCCCACTATATTTCTTGTAAATGTACTCTGAACTCAGGATGTAAGTTTGTTTCATTGCCTTATCAATAACTGTAGATACTACTTCCTGGTGATTTCCAGTTAGGCAGTTTTCTCAGACTGTGTACAACTCGATCAGTGATCTGTGCTTCTCTTTGATTAATCATACCACTCCATTTACATTTGGTTTCTTCTTGTATCATGGTAGTCATGCCTTTGCTCTGAGTGTCTAAAGAACATCATCTGCTCATTTTCTAACTGTTTTGGCAGTAATGTGTTCCTCTGTACATCTCTTTGGTTGTGTCAGCTGCTTCAGATTTTAGTTCTGCAGTGTTATGAGATTTGGCATTATTTCCAATAGTTCATTCATCTGATTCTTCAATGTCGTCTTCTTCATTTTGCCCAATGGATTTACCTTTTCTCTCATTCTCTGGATCTTAGAACTAATTTGGATCTTTACCAATGCTTCTTTCGGCAGAGGGGAATTTCCATTCTCTCCCATTAGTGCCCAGTTCTGCCTCTTTGCTACATTTTTTTTATAGTGCCAAGAGTGTGGCTATCTCTTTACACAATAAGCAAAAAATCTGTATTAAATATGCTTCTCATCTAAATTGAAGCTGTATTATTCTGCAACCTACTAGAAAGGGTGGAGAGGACAGGAGTAAGCTGGAAAGAAAGCTGAGTTTGGTAATGGAGTTTGCATAAACTGACAAAAAGACAATGTCTAAAATACCAAAAGAAAAAAAAAGACTGTGTTGACTAAGGTATAACTAAGAATTTCATTTGTCAGAGCAGAAAAGAAGAGACAGATTTCAGACATTTGCTGAGGGAAAAAGCAATAGAATTTAGCAGCAGACTGAATATAATAAGCAAAGGAGCAAAGTGAAATTAAGTTTGAAGCATAAGGAGTGAATTGAATTATGTAGTTGCTTTCTGTGATGTCTGAAAAAGAGGAATGAGATGGGTTCTGTTGCTATCAATTTAAGTCAACATTTGGACATTCAGGACATTATTACTTACTAGACTGGTTTAACAACCCTGAAACAAATAAGACTAATCTACTAAATTGTAAGAGTCTGACAGAATGTGGTGAAAAGAGCCCTATGCATGCCTCACTTCGTAAGAGCAGTAAAAAGAGAAACATTTTAGTAGTCCTAGCAGTGCAGCTTGGGGGTGCTTTTAAACAGAATATTGTGCTCCAGTAAACCCACTATGTGGTAGTCTTTGGAAATCCAGTTATAGAGATACTATCTGGGCAGAAAAGGGACAAAAAATTCAACTGAAAGTAATTAGAAAGCAAATGGTCTGTAGGGGAAGCGGCAGGCACCTCTGTTATCTTTGTCCACCTCTTGTGGCTCCCTTAGAAAGTGTGGAGTGAATTTGATCAGAGTGAAAACCCCAACGGACTAGATAAGGGACAGATTGTGCTGAAACAAATTGTCTGATGACATTCAGCGCTCTGGACTGTGCTTTCAGACACTGTGAAGCCACAGAAAACCCAGACATAGACGCCTTGATTTCTCCTTTATATCCTTTGGCAATGACTTTGAAACCAGCAACTTTCAGAACAGGGCAGTCATTTTACTCTATCATATATGCTTATTTTTTTAACGCGTGCTTGTAACCCTTCCTCTAACCAGTCAAATAACTGACCTAATGTCTATCCCAAGGACTCTAAATGCAACCCCTCTACATGCTTTATCAGACCTCAGGCTGACATAGGTGATACAAAAGCAAAACAAACCTTCCTCCTGACCTAAAACTATCCTTAGTTTTCTCATTCCACAGGCAGAGGCAGCATGAGAGCTCTGCTCTTCATAAGCCCTTTTGCTTTTGGGTCTTGCCACAGGTAACAGAGAGATCAGCAGTAAAATTATTAGGTCCAGCTAATCCATGTGGATGAGGACAGATGCAAGGATGAATGTCAGCCTGTCACACACACAGGTTTATAATGAAAAACAGTCTCCTTGCAGCTTGAAAACCAGCTTGCTAAGGAATAGACATGGAAAGATTCCAAAGATACTGTACTCTATTGGAGGTTGGCTTTTAACCTCAGCAGAAATGTGTGTGTGTGTGTGGGGGGGGGGTCTGAAATAGTTTTGTAGTATAGATTTCCTCTAATTCTTCACTAAGCCCATGACTCCATTAGCAAGTATTTCAAAGAGTTCATCTGAGGACCCCAGGCCTTCATTAGATGTGTTTTGGGAGAATTTACTTTGGTGTAACAGTAGTCTGGATTGCAGATAGAACACCCACTAGTGGCTGGAGTACATTAGGCACCTTGAAGCATACCATTTGGGTCAGTTTCATTTGAAAAGAATCTGGTTTGTATGCATTAAGTCAGGAGATTTGTTTCAAAAACACATTCCTGGTCTGAACTGAAACACTAATGCAGATGATTTCTAAGATGTCATTGGTTTACTTAACAACCTTGTCAGATACAGTGCTCATCCAGCGCTAGAGCTTCAGGCGTTTCTAATTGAAAATGATAAGCATCTGTTCATGTACCTTGCAGTTTGAAAGTGGAAGTAATTCAGTTTCTTGAACGACTATAGTAACTTACTTGATCACTGATCAGAGTGTCCTATACAGGATGCAATGGTAAAGGTGGTAGTGACCTGAGGACAGATAGCTAAGAAATGTGCATTGAGGAATCTCACACAGTAGAAATAGGCACTGCAACATCATGCAGACATTAAGGTCATGATTTTGCTTCCTTCTTTCTTAAATCATCTTATTTTATGTTAGCTGACAACTGTTTGCATAATGAGAAGGAGAAGCTATATGTGGGCTTTATGGAATTAGTATATTAATCTCAGAAAGGCTATTTTGGTTAGTGAGTTCTGTCTTTGAGTTTCTTTTCTGTCAGTCAGGATCCATCTCTTTATATCATAATAAATACAGATTTGGAAATCTGATTGCTTGATAAGAATTCTAATATAAAACAATCAAAACAATCAATCGTACCTTGGAGATGATATTTAAAACTAATCTTAACAAGACATCCTAGAGAGGCACTATTTTATATCTAGTAAATCTCACTGCAGATCAGGATTGATTTGTATACAACACGATGAGATCTGTGTCATTTTTTGCAGTCTTCATATGTTGTTATGCTTGATGCTCCAGGCTGAGTGCCATGAACTCATCTAGGATGGATTAACAAATTTCTACATTGTGGGTTCATTCCATTATTTGTACGTACATGAAAACAAATCATAAGAATTCATAAAATCTGAGAATTCACTCATTAAGCAAACTGTGCAATTATCAGTACAGTAATATTTTAGATGTTTTTATTTCATCTTCTCTTTTATTTCATAAATAGCAACATTTTGGAAAATAGTGGTTTCAGCAAAATCACCAGTATGACTTTTCCTCAAATGGGAGAAGTTCTTACTCTAAATTATACAAAAAAGGAACAAATGCTTTGCAGGCTAGAAAAAAATTGTATTTCTTATTTAAAGGACAAAATGCATGGGCTGTATTCTGTTTCATTCCCTTATTATTAATGCCACACACTAGGCTTCTCCTTTTCAGTATTGTGGCAAAATATGCATGGGAAAAAAGACAAAAAAAAAACCCAAAATTTTTCTTTTGGCTATTTTGGCAAAGAGAGGATTATCATTTCCTCTGAAATTTTCAGAAATCAGAGGCTTTCCCTGGATCTTGTATGAACAAAAAATTAGCATACTTCGTCATGTAAGTTATCCAAAATGAATTTGTTTTCTCACCTCTAATATTGTGCTAGCTGATTTTAGTAGTTTTTTCTTTTAAAGGAAGAAATAAATTGATTCATCCTGTAAAATGAACTGTCAGACTGCAAAACATTAGCATAATTCGTTGGCACCTATTTCTTGGACATTCTTTCTGACAAACTCATGTGTCCTTGTGATTAAAATATAATGAATAACCTTGCTAGTAGCTGTCTCCCAAGGACAACAGTGTATGAAATTTAAAAAGAAGTATTTTCCTGGGCTTGAAGCTGAAACCTGAAAAATGGAAATTGTCAAAGCATTCACTCATTTATACTAACAAGTATAACTACTCAACTGCTACACTTATATTCATCTTGTAGAAACCTACTCTTCAATAAAATACTTTTTAGTAATGTTTATTCTGCATATATCTGGAAAAACAAAAGCAAGATCCAATGGATTTCTGTCCTTGATGAAATAGCACTTATTATACTAGATCTTGTGGCTACTGTTAGGCTGCAATAGAATTCTAATGATATTCTGCTGTTTGAAAGTAATTTAAAGACTTTCTAACTCTGTTACTTCATCATCTTTTGGAAGTGACAACTCAAAATAAGCTTTTATTTGAGCAAACTAATCTGATGGGTCTTTTCGGATAAATTCATGGCCACATAGGTATGTGGATTTAATACTTTATTTTACTGTTTGAGATCTCATTTTAGTTCCAAAGTCTCTTTGCAGAATTTCTCCTGCAGAGGAGATGTGAAAGACAATACATGAGGTCGAGTAGCAGAGAATACAGTGTGAAGGCCTTTGGCTTCCTCAAAGCTGAAATTTAGTGGGGAAAAACACTTGAAAATCTTACAGTCAAGAATTCTGTCAAAAACATTATGCTTCATGAGGCACCATGATTTCTGCAGGTGCCACTAAATCCTCTCTCATGCATTGTTGTGTACAGTGCAGTTTGATATGCATGAAGCATACTATATATGCATTATATGCTAAAGTAAAACAAGATAATTTTGCTACTGTTGCTGTCACCCGTGCCTAAGTAACATAGGCAACTAAGTTGCATTTTGAAAATTTTCTCTCCAATATGTGTGAAGCCATTACCCTTAAAAGTTAAAAACACCAAAATCTTTTACCTGCAAAATGGTGCACATAATGGTCCAGCAGAATTCTGTAGCATTTGTATTATTCCTGGCAATCTTGCCTCTCTAGTAATGCATCCATAAGCATCTTGTTTCATAACTGAGTCAGATGCTATTGGAAGTAGCAGTTCTACATATCTTAGTCTTTATATATCCTTCTGCTTGTTAAGTCAAACTCCATTTGTAGTGTTATTTCAACTCAGTAGGGCAAGAGGAGGTCATGAAATTCACCTAGCACAGTTTGGAAATCTAAAGAAGTTACTTTCAAACATGATTTTGTATAGCATGTGATTTTTTTAAAAGATCTAAGACCTTGTGGCCTAACAAGGACAGAAGCAACTGCTGTCTCTCTTCCAAAAGAGGGAATTTTCCTTTCTTAGCATAGTGAAGCAGCTCCTTTTGGTAAGCTGATGAGTCACAATGTGCTAAATCTTACAGTTAGCACAGGACTTTTATTGGCCATCTGTTACATAAAAGTTTATTTTCTCAGGAATTATGGGAAACAATTGAAAAAACAACTTTTTGCTTTCAGAAAATTACTACATGGAAAAAAGAGATAAATTTTATAACAGTTGAGCTATTCTTGTTTAGGTGAAAGCCCAGCTGCGAAAGATGGGAGATATTCAACCGATGAATATATTTCTATGTCAAGAAATTGACCACATGCAACATGTTATATCAAGAGTTCGAGTTACACTGACCAATCTCAAATTGGCTATAGATGGTAAGTTACAGTATTAAGTATGATACTAATTAAGATGCAATATTTTTTGCAAAAGGCTCCTCATAATATATTACTGAATAAATATTTTCCCTCCCTCCCTCCCTCCCTGTTTTCCTCTTTCTCCTTCCTTCCTCCTTCTTCTCTCTCTCTCCCCATTTTTTCTATCATATTACCACTTACTCTAGCTCTTAAAGCTGCACCTCTAGACTGCATCTCTAAAGACACTCCACCTTTATTTATTCCATATGTATGCGCTCCAGTATTGCAGTTCAGTATGTCCACCAGCACTGCTGCACTTCTGTTAGTCTCTCTAGGATTTTGCAGAGCTCAGAGGAGATGAATTGCTTGATTAGGTCCGCAGGTCACGTGCCACAGTCATTTACCAAATTAAACTGAGACATAATGATATAGAACAAGGGGGAAGTGTTGCTGCTAAGCAACTGAGAGACAGAGTGCTCAGGAGGCCAGGTAGTAAAGACTCTAATTTCAGATGAGTTTTGCAAGGTTTATGAAACTGATTTTACCAAATAGGATGGCTCTGAATGGAATCTCAAGTGAGCAGGGGAAGCAGTCAAAAGACCATGACAGGGATATGCTTTTAGCCATCACAGGAGGTAGGCAGCAGCACTCTATCTCTTGGAGGCAGGAGTGTTTGGCTGAAGGTAAGCAATGGTGAATGCAATTAATATAAATTCAGTGTACAGGAGACCAGAGGCAGGTAGGAAATTTGATCAGAAATGGAGTGAGGGAAAAGAAGGGATGATGATGTTACCATCTGCTTTTCTATTTTCACTTCCCATTTTGCTCATCTGTAAGAACTGAGATGGCCATGAAGAAGAATATAATGTTGCTCAGCCAAGCTTCTTGTTAAGTTGGAAGAAGATTTGACAATAAATGAAAATGTATCAGGAAGGGTTCAGTTCCATGGGTTAAGAGCTCACCCAAGTCTGCTGTTCTCCAGATTAAGAGAGTCACGAAACATCTGATAGATGTAAGCTGTACCCTGTAGGGAGAACGTAGGAGTGCCTCAAAAGCAGTTACATCTGCTGTGGATAACGGCAGTACTGTAATCTCTCTCATTGATCTTTTACAGTCTCTTGACAGTAAGTCAAGTCTGAAGGGAGATTTTTTTTAATTTGTATTTTTGTTACATAAGAATCAAAAGGGGTTTTCCTATCATTTGTATGATTCCCAGAAGCAACAATGCACGCTTCAGAAACATCATGCCTATAATCTGCATCTAGGAAAGAGGTTTATAAATGTACCCAAGACTAATTAGACTCTGTATCCTGTGATAACCTGTGCAAAGACCAAGCTAAAAGAAGCATTTGTCCTCTGTTTCAGAATTGAGCTGAAAGTTCCCTTGTAGATGTGCATAGTGTCCCTCTTCAATTTAATTAAAATAATTCTTTCTGCCTGAGAAAGAATTAGTCTTTCCTTGATCATGACAAATATATTTAAAGTCTCAAAATGTACAATATTCTGCAGAGGGTGGATGAGTAACATAATTTATTTGCACTTAGTATTCAGTTCCACAGTGGGCATAGTCCTGTACCAGATGCTTAATGAAGTTAATGCTGTAACATTTGTACAATCCTTTTAAACATTATAATTTTCTAAGGGACAGGCAAGTTAAGTATAGTGAAAAATCACTCTGAAAACAAAATTGATGTATAGTTAACAATAGTGATTAATGGCTCCTGAGAGATTCATGATATATCAAGTGCATGTGGTAATGCTTTAAGTAGGAGGTGGAAAGAATGTTTAGGCACTCTGTCTTGCCTCAGCAAGGGGGAAAGCCCAAAACTCTCTTATGGTAGATTCTCCCCCAAAGCTTTCCAAGTGAGTCAAGTAGAATCTCAAGTCGGTTGATGTGCTCATTTTTCTTTACAATGAGATAAACTGATCTGCCTGCTCAAACAGGTCATGGGAATTTTGACATCTGCCCTGGTCATGCATCTGGCTCTGGCTTCATGAGCCCATTAAGGCCTGAGCAGCTGCTTATAGCATATCAAACTTCCAAACAAATATTACATTTAAAAATATAGGGTATCTTAATGTTGTGTGATGTACCTTTGTGAAAGGAGGTCTGAATATTTGATTCTGTAGGTTGGATATGAGTAATAGACTTTGTCATTTTGCTTATTGCTTGCTGAGTACGTTTGAAACTATTTAATTTGATGCCCTTCTCAGTGAGAACCCATGTGCAGCTGAACATGAGTGATGTTGAGGGAATTAGCAGAGGTAGTTTCGTGCCTCTATCCAGAGGGCAGATTAAGCAGTGTTCAGCTTTCGAAAGGGGTGAGGATGCTCAGGATCTCTCCAACGTATTTATTGGCAACCGTGTACCACAAGCCTGCATCTCCACCAATAGACTTTGCTGCCCAGAAGGATACTTTTTTGGATCAAATTGTAATAATTAGACTGTAGCTGTGCTTTATACTCTCTGTTATGTCACAATTGTTAGTTCTGTTTTAATTACTTATTGATTGCCCAGAATTTATTTCACAGTTGGAATAATACAGAGCTTCACATAAATCAGGAAGCAGCAATGATGACTGTCTTCTCAAGTGACCTAAATAGAGACTTTGTTCCAAATGGAGCAATCATTTAGAGACAAGGAAGGAGCTGTGTTCTCATCTTTTCATTTTGGGAGCAGTAAGACATGGGGCCTGAACCAGAACTCCAGATCCTAATGGGATATAAACAGCAAGTCTTGAGTCCATGCCAGATTGTGACCATATTCTCTGTAGAAACAGCAATACCAGCTGTAGGTTCCTGTGGATGTGCCTTGCCTTCCTCCGGTGGAAGGGTAGATGTCTCTAGCACCAGAGTACTAATACCATAGCTGTTTACTGTGAAGTAGACACTTCAGATTATCTCTCCCACTAATGAAGATATTGTCTTTAGATGCAGTAAAATGTAATGGCCCTTCCAGTCATTCCTAGTCCCTGCTAGAGTTTGAGTAAAGTGGAACCAAGTGTGACCTGTCTGGGAGATCGAGGAGTCTCTAATGCCTCCATGCACTGAAACAGGGGTGTTAAGTGTTTAGAGGGCACCCAGATGTGTCCTCTGTCAAACAGAGTGAGAAGACAGATTTTTGTGGGAGTTCTCCTCAGTCCCCCTTGAGCAGCTTCTATGAATCTCAGTAGTGGAGCATGCTGGTGGCCCTGAAAGTTGATACTGAACCCTTGGCAATGGAAATACACACAGCTTTTGATATAGATTTATTTTCTGCTTTTTTTTAACCTACTTAGTATTCTGTTTAAGGGCCTGTCATGTATATAAATGGGAAAGAAATAAATACTTAACTCATTTATTTATGAGTATGTCCTATATTCTACTTTTGTCATAAAACTACATCCACTTTGCATTTGTTTCTGGTACCTTATAATTTTGTGTTTTCAAACTAAACTTTTGGAACTGCCTGTTTCAAGACGAATTAAAGCCATGCAGGAAACCTTAGATTTATTACACTTTCATGTTATATATGTGTCACATGATCATAGAACTCCCACTGTTATTTATACAATCCTTACAGAGTTAGGAAAAATAAGTCCTTTTCCTCTTAATTTATTTCCTGAGAATGCAGCAATCCCACTGAAAGCTTTTACGTGACTTGTAATATGTTAAGATTTGTTTCCACAGCTTGCTGGCCCAGAGTTTTTGTTCCTTACAAGACGCATTGTACAAATACCTATGGCAGACATAGAACCAACATAGAAGGCAAAAGTAGTGAAATCAATAGAAATAGTAACTTCAGAAGTCACCATGGCATTCATTATGGAGAAACTCTACAAGACTTAAGCAAACTTTCCACTGCAACTACAATTTAGCACCCATAATGTTACAAGGCTAGCATATTTTCATGCATATAATGTACACGGTACATAATCCACACACCAGTATTTGAAAAAAAGTTCACAGATAACTACATCTACACGGATAACTACATCCTACACTAAAAGCAAAGGGAATCAGAGCTTTTGGTAAAAAGGTCAGGAACAAGGATATTACTAAGGGGAGAAGAGGACTTCGCTGTTTGCCCTCTTTTTTATCCAAACAGGCATATACCATATGCTTCTCCTGTAAATAATGCATGGGTTATATTCATGGAAACTCATGAATATTAGTATACTAGCATGTTTCAAGCATATGTTTATGCCAGCTTGAAAAGTGTGAGATAATGTAAATGAGACTATTGAGAGAGAAAGTTTTGAAGTGATGCATTTTCATGTGTGTTTCTAATATTTTTAGAACATTATAATTCAGACAAAGCTAGAAGTCCCATAGTATTAATAACCAGATCTTGAGGAATACTGGTGCATTTCACTAGTATCCATACATCTCACTCATGGGTTTGGTATATTATTAAAAACTTATTAATCACTTGCTTTGAGCTCATTACCATGCTTATACTGCATTTCTAGCCAGTGTGTTGGCTTTAGGTGTTTCCTTATTGTTATTCATAAGAGAATACGTTGAAGCCCAGAACTTCATGCAGACATGAGGTGGCATGTATTTCTGTGTGCATAACAGCTATCACTTAGAATTCCTAGGTCATCTGCACAAACTTATGTTCAGCCTCTGAAAGAATAAGATAAAGATTCCCTATTTTTTTACTAGAATACTATGATCTTGGCAGTAGATTTTACATCCTGTTCCTGCAAGTGAATTCACATCATTGTATGTATTCCTTTGCAAGGGGGATATAACTGCACTTCAGAAGAGCCTAAAGAAGTAGGCACCAATTTACTCTGTTCTGTGTGGGGAGACTAGTCTTGCCAAAGCATGCATGAAAGGCAGTTTCCCACAAATGGAGAGAGTATTGACTTCTTCAAATTGCCTGCAAAACTGAGGACACTAAAACTGCTAAGTTCTGCCTAGTCTAATAATGCTTTAATTCTGCTAAGACTAATAAAATTTTAGTTTGGCCTACTGATTATGGTCATAGACTTCTAGACTGAAAGATCTCGGGCCTCTCCCTTACTGATTCTTACAGGGTGTGTGTGGAAGGCTTGTAGGGATCATCTGTGTATTCAACTTTAGGATGAATGCTTTATTTGAAGATGATTAAAGACACTCAGTGAAGGCATTAATGGAATGTAACAATGAGGAATTCAGTTGAGGAATGGAGGAGACGAGTCTAGTGTGTCTTATGGTGTAGTTACTCTTGGCTCAGCAAATGTCATCCATAATTTACCTACCATCCTGATAAAGATACTAGGGTGCTTCCTGTTATCTTTTACAAAGTATAATGTTATTTCTGGACTTCTTAAAAAATGTTACTTATGTTTGCCATGATGCTGGCTAGGAAGTCTGCTTAGATGAACACTGTACAAATTTAGCACAAACTACAGAAAACAGTTTGTCTGCCCACTGAATTACTCTAGCTTCGAATAGTGATTTGTATTGCTTTTTGCTGTTTGGGGGTGTGTGCATGGATTTTCATTTACAAATTATTGCTTTAAAAATTTTATTTTCAATCATTATGGTGGGTATGGGCAAGTGCATTTGGTACTAGAGCAGGTAAGTTTTCAGAACAATTTGCAAGGCTAGACTGTATGTGGTTACTTTCAAATTGCCTTCTTACTTACTGAAGGAATAGGCTGTTGCAGAAAATGTCGGATTTAAGTGCTTTTGTATGTAAAAATCACATGCAGCTCAGGTTGCTCAATTCATTTTCTCTCTCCTGATTTGAATAATTAATTCAGAGGATTCTCCAAGAATCTTCAGAGAAGAAAGGTGGGGAACAAACAGAAAACAGAATGGGAGCATAGGTTAGGTGCAGCTGAGGAGAATACCACAGTCTACAAGTAAAAAATGGAGAGTGTTGTGAATCGTAGGGCTCTGTTGCCTGATTTACTCTTCCTGTTCTGGAGACCAGGGGAAAAAGAAGGTGCGAAATTGTTGAGGGTCTGGACATTAAAATACCAAGGTGGATTAAATGGGTTTCTGAGAGTATCCCAGGAAACATTTCCAAATGCTGAAGTGCCCAAGTGCTGCAAGTGAAGGACAAGGAAATACACAAAAGGCTGGCTGAAGCAGAGAAGTTGACTTATTTCAGCACAGCAGTGGTGTTCACTGAGCTACAAGGAATTTATTGAAACGTGCAAAGAAAAGATTAAGGTTTAGGTATGGGGAAACACATATATCAGGTTTTATTGTTTTTATCTCTTACTCTGTATATCTTGTACCTTTGGGTGGAGCGATAAATAATGCTTTCTTTGGGGAAAGCACATGCAAGTTAGCCATTGCCATAAGGCAGAGAGGGAGGAAAGCTTATGAAGTGACAAGCAAGTTGGGCTTGTCTGGTCAACATGTCCAACAAAGAAGAGGGAGTTGCAGCTTGATGGTAGAGGCAATGAGTGACAGGACCATGTAAAGTGGTCTAATGATGCCCTGTTGCTTGGGAAGTAAACTTGAATGGGGATTAAAGACTGGAAAGATCAGCTTGCTCTGGTTGTAACTGTGACAGTCAAAATGGATTGATGCTTTMATTTAGATCCATCCTGTGTGTGTGGTTAAGGCTGGCTATGCAGAAGGACAATGTTCCGCCCAGACTCATTGTCTAGGAAGCATTGTCTTCAAGGGATGGTCTCCAATCCTACTATAATTATATCAGCTCTTGACTAACTGCACTTGATGGAGAAATTAGCTTCCTCTCATCTCATTTATATCCTATATAATTATTCTATTTTTTTTTGATTCACACCTGTGCATGTGGGTAGTGAATCAGACTGTGGATGAAGCTTTTTTTGTTGTTGTTGTTCAAGAATGTTCCTTCATTTCTAACTTAATCTGCTCATCTAGATGGGATATTCTTATTTTCTAATTTACATGCAGGCTTTCCCAAATGTAAACTTCAAAATGTAGATCCAAATTCAGATTTTATGAATTTCTCAGTCCTCAGATCCCGCTCAGGGTAGGTGTGATAGTGAAAAGGGGCTACTGCATGAAAGAATACAAGTCCTGATACAGTCCATACAAAGCTTTATATCTATTGAATGAGTAACCCTAAAAACAGATCAACAGACAGTTTAAACTTACTGATATGTGGTTTTGACATAGTTACTTTAATTAGCAATAAAAACTAGTTATCCTAATTATCCTAAAACCACTAGTTAAAAATTAGTAGCTTTATTTGACTTATTATCTACACAGCAATTGGACAGATTTACATGGGGTTTGGAAGTGAGAGAGTAAAAATTTAGGGCAATGAAAAGTGGAATTATAATTTCAAAGCTGTATATACTGTGCAAGCAGTATGGTTACAGTACATATTATTTTGGAAGCATCAAAATGTTCCAAAGTCTTTATCTGAACTAACTTTTTGTCTGTCATTTCATATGGGCTTTATTCCCTTCTGGAAAAGGAACACTGCAAAGCAAATCCCAAAATAACCAAGTTATAAACAGCTGGCCTGTCTGATTCATGGAACGTTCAAGCCTGTCATGTTAAGTTCATAGGACATTCAGTCTCTTCATATGGTAACTAATGCTTTGATTTTCTCAGAAGTTAAATGTGAGAAATGCATGGTGTTGCACTATTCATTCAACATACGAAATGTATTTTTCAAAAGCATTTTATCACCTTTCTCCAGAATGATACCATTATTTTTCCCATGTGATATTAATTTAATTTCTGACCATTCTTTTATTTTTGTCAAAGTATTTTACCTGCAGAAATGCATCTCAACACCCCCAGATGTCATTTAGTGTTCTGTAGTGCTGAAATTCAAGCACTATATCCTTATTGCCAGAGCTGATGCCCACTCACTAGGAATATTTATGCAGCTATGTGGCCAAGGACAGAACTGTGAACATACCTCATCCTTAAGAACAATCTGGTTTAGGAACTTCAACAACTGCTCTGAGTCATCACAGGCAGACATCCTGAGAGGTTGTGATGTGCCAATAGAGGGGTGTCTGGGATTCTTTCAGATTCTGGGATTAGTCGCACTGAACTTGAAAGATCATCATTTGTCAAGTATAAGAGTTTATTAGAGATAAGAGGTTATAGCAAAGCTAAAAGTGTAGTAAAGCTAGAAGTGTAACAGAACTGAAAAAATATGTACATATCAGAGCTCTACGGTTAAAATCACGGAGGCACAATGCATGGTACGATGACTGTTCTCGCCCTTTCCTTGTCCTTATTGGGCCACCCCTCTGGTATAGTGTTCCCTGGATTGTTCTCACCACACTTGAGCTGTGCCAGGATGATTCATGTTCTCCCTGGCAGTTGGCATCAGGGGCATCCCCACTGATGGGTGGATTGTCAGGTCTGCAGGACAGCTGATGTGGATCCAAGTCCACACAAAGGTATGTGACTTACTGTCTCTTCTATCCAATCAAACAATGTCAGACCAAGGTTACACAACAGCTGTATGGCCTTGGTCAATAAAAGTACTTATATCAACAGATAACCCAGTGTTCAAGAGGTGCATATAAATGAGAGCAGGTCATTATCAACTAGGAGAAAATGAAACCTATTTGCAATTGAGATAAGGTGGAAACTGCCCGATTTGCAGACGCTGTTGTACAAGTGTTTAGGGTAGCCAGCACATTCTTCTAAATTAAAAGCTGATGTTTGATTTCTGGATATTCTTCTCCTTCCTCCCAGTTGGGGACCAGCCAACCACAATGGAAGGAAGAGATTTGAAATACTTACTTATTCCAGGCCACGTTTCCATACAGTTATGTTTGGATGGGCCATGGCAGCTCTTGTTTACAGTCACACAGACCACTTCTCTTTCCTTTACATGTACTGTGGTGGGAGCCACCATGTGCTATCACATATTATCCTTGCGGCAATTACAGCAGTTGTATGTACAGTGATGCACTGAAAATTTGTATTACATGAACATTTAATCAGAATGGGGGCTATCAGACCAGTTTCTGTAACTTAAAACATCTTAGCTGGAATATAGAAGACATCATGGGGCATGGGCAATGTGCCTCTCTGTACTATTGACAAACTGGTAAGATGTAAGAACTTCTGGCTCATGGAATAGTGAGTGTCACAGAAAAATCACTGACTTTGAAGAAGTAAATGCCAATATTTAAATGGAGACAACAGTACTACACATGGAATATGTGAGTATGCACTGCCACTGCCAAAAGCAAAATTCTTGCCTCTAGCTTTATTCTACATACTGTTTTCCTACTGGAAGATCTAGGTAATGAAAATGTACAAAGTTATTGTTAATAACAGTGAATTTCATGAATATATTCTCTATCAGGACATGCTTAGGCTATAGATGAGTTGTACAATGTATTTCTATCATTGATCATGTATGAGAGAACCATTAAAATACATAAAAATGTTTTAAATGATTAATCACATTCAAAGTACAGTGTCAATATAATGCATATAGGTAGGGTGTGAGGGAGAAGGAGTTGCTTTCAAAAATAACTTTATATCTGATCACATTAATTTAATTTGCCTTTGCAAGCTTTGGAAAAAGTCATTCTGAATGTTTTACTTATCTTCCAGGAACCATAATTATGTCAGAAGAATTGCGAGATGCTTTAGATAATATGTATGATGCTCAAATTCCAAAACTATGGTTCAGGATTTCGTGGGAGTCTGCTACTTTAGGATTTTGGTTTACTGAGCTTCTTGAAAGGAACCAACAGTTCAGCAGTTGGTTGCTTGATGGCCGACCAAATCAGTTCTGGATGACAGGATTGTTTAATCCACAGGTAAGACTGCCAGATTGATCTTTATGCATTTTAAGTCCTACATTATAGCTAAATGACACCTTGCAGGAATTTCAAGCTAACTCAACCATGATTATATGAAGTGTAATCTAAATACAATTTTTAGCATAAATCTAGGATAAATTTACTTCAAAACCTACAAAGAGATTTTTACTAGACCAGAATACTATTACTGAAATAGTGGAATGCATCTTCTAGTTATGATTATGGTGTGGAAGTGGGTTGAATACATATTTGCACATTTCAACTTTTTTCTCCTTTTTTCTCCTCCTCCATTACACTAATCTGTTTTTCATTCATTTGTGAAAACTCCTTTAAGTAAAAAATAAGTTTCAAAACTTGGACATAGGAAGAAGGGATTTGGACTTACCTCTCAATCTTTGCAAATAAGTTCTTCGAAATGAAAGGTTTGTTTTTCATTCCACCCCAGAATTGTGCCAGACTTGATTTGCAGGGATATATAAAAAGCACAGCCTCTAGCCTGCACCATCTAAAATAAAAGTTTGGCACAAAATGAAACACAAAAAATGGAACAGCTGAGAACAGAGTTGAAAGAAGTAAAGTATACATATCTAGATGATGCATAATAGCTATGTACAGCTGTCCACATTCTTTAAAGCTTGTTATGATTCACAGAAGTTTACAGGAATGGTGAATTGTGGAAGTGAGTCATTCTGGGAGTATCCAGCCAACAGGTTTCTGTGGAGCCTTAGCAGAGAGCTATTTTAAAGCCTTGTTTTAATCTCAATACTTGTTAGCAATGCAAATGTTAGTTGAAACAGCTGGCTAGAAGAGAAGAAGCAACAGTGGCAAATATTCTCTAGGACTACTGATAGACAATATTCATCTATTCTGTCTGAACCAGTTGTCTATTCATACAACTTCGTAGTGTGGAAGTGTGCTTATAGAATCCCTGGATAATGGTTTGCCAAGCAAAAGTAGTAGTTTTAATAAAATGATTATGCTTCCATACTTGATTTGTCAACAACACATTCATTGTGGCACTCTAAAGTATTCCTAAGAAACTGTTGCAATGATCAGGCTAGACACAACCCTAGTAGGCTTTTGGTTTTGTTGGTGTTTGCTTTTGCACTACAAATAAGCAAGAGCTCACAGTTTTGGGCCATTTTAGTTGGCTTTACTTGTGTTTTGGTATTGTGTCGGTTCTGAAATTCAGCCATCCCAGACTGGGTATCTTACTTTTTATTTGATCCATACATCTGGATTCTTCAAAAAGCTGCCAAATGATCAAAGTAAAATGTCCCCAAACAAGTTGTGATTTAATAGACCATAGTAAGTGAGAAAGCCTCCAGAAATATGGAAATTAAACACTTCATAACACACAGTTCTAAAGTCCCTAAATACATAATGTGCAGAGAAGAATTCCAGAATGACACATGTTTACATGATTTAAACATCCTTTTGTGCTGACAATCACAAACTTAAGAATCAGAAGATTATTGTTATAGTCTCCATTTTCAGTGACCCAGGCTGTGGGAGTGGCTCATTCTACAAGAAATTAATCTGAACAAAGACAAATTTTCTATTTTCTATTTTTGGTTAATAATCATATTGATAAGCATTTAAAATTAGTGTTTCATACATTAAAAAAACTGATTTTCATCTCCTCAAGCAAGCTGTGGTCTAATGGCTTGTTTATAATAGCTGAGAAATTGTCAGAAAAATCCTCATTTGTGAGACAAAATGCAGCTCCTAAGTAATTTGTAATCTGTCTACTTGTACAGATCTCACTCTGCTTTATAGTCAATGGATAAATGCCAAGAATAGCACAAGACAATGAAGTAGATTTATAGCGTTGGGAGAACAAGGCACTCCAGCAATAAAAAAAATATATAGGGCCTAACTCTGCCTTCTCTTGGACTGGTTCTACACTGAGATAAATTCAGTGATTTCACAGAAGTTAATCTTTATTTATAGTGGTACAAATGAGAGCTGGCTCAGGCTTATATGTTAAAGAAACCTGATTCCCGCTGTGCCAAGATAACGGGAGTGAGCAAAACAAGAAGTGCTTTGGATTTTCTTCCTGCAAGTTAATCTGATGTTACTGGATTTTGTTCTCAAAAAGTCAAAACTATTCATACCTCACTTCTACCTCCCAGTTTTCCTATTGTGGCAATACTGTTTTATTGTTTCCTTTTCCTTTTTTGCATCTCTGCATCTACTTGCTGTCACTTGTCCTACATGTAGATTTGAAGCCCTGTGAGGCAGAACTTTCTGATTTGTTTCATGTAGCGCTTAGCATAATGAATCCCCAGCCTGTTCCTAAGACCCTTAGATGCCACAGCAATGCAAATACTGGTAAGAATATGAAGTACAATGCCTACATTCCTCAGTGTCCACTTAATTCCATAGTAACCCTGCAATATTTTGCTCTCTGTAAAAAATGCAAAATAAGTAACAAACAAGAAGCCTCCTAAGAAAGGTGAAGAAGAGAAGGCGGTTGTGGAAGCAATAGACTAGACTGATTTCCATATTTCTGTCACTGCTTCCATGGATGTCTGATTCTTCCTCACAAGAAGATTCAGTGGTATTTTTTATGGGTTATTAGAGGCAAAGGAACAAAGCTTTAGGCTAGCTCAGCAGCTTTCAGTGAACAGGTCAGAGAGAGACTGGGGAAAAGGGAGGTAAATAAAGAAGAAATAATGTTCCTAGATTTTGAAATCTCTAAATAAATAAACAAAGGTAAAGACTACCGGAAACTGAAGTGAATGTCATGGCAAGTGGTCAGTTATGTTCTCCACAGCAGGGTTCTGGGGAGAATCAGACTCTCACCCCTGTAGCAGCATCTCAAGCCACTTGATTTTTTCCTGCTATTTATTGTGCCATTCACCTTCTCTGCGATACCCGACCATGCCTGCAGCTCACAGCCATAGTCTTTAAACACTGTCTAGGATTCGTTATTATGAGCAGATGATCTTTACAAGTCCCACTGCAGACAGTGAATAGGTCCTGCTATCTCTGTAATGTCTGTTGTCTAAATCTTGTTCCTGAAGACAGTGCACATCTCTGAGCTTACTTTTATTCCAGTGTTTGCACAAAACCTTTGAACTGATTCCCTTAATACAGTCATTGCTCTGTCCTGTCCTCTTCAGACTCTTATCTTCTTTAATATTTTAGTTTATCTGGGGTCTGGTAACCCTCTGGGGCCTTCTGGCAGCGAACAATTTTTGTATTTTAAACTATTGGTACTAGCATGTTTCTACAAATTAAAATTCCACAAATTAACCACATGGATTCTCTTTCATTTAATGGCATTTCTGATAGAAGAACTTGGCCTTTAATCCTGTCTCCCTTAGCTAGAGTTCTCAACTACTTCAAATACAATTACAATTATCTTTGCTATCACAAAACCTCTTTAAAATACTTGTCCTGGTGTCTCTGGGATGATATTAGCAAGAAGCAACCAGTGTCAATTAACTGAACCATTTGAGCTCCTGTACATCATCTCATGTCCTTATAATTTGAAGGATATATAGTAGCTAAGAAATATTTAGCACCTGCAATCAATCCCAGCAGGCAGAGGCTGACCCCCCGCTTTCAGTTGGACCAAGCTGCTGATGTTTCAGCATGTGACTTTTTTCCCTTCCTTTGGCACTGAACGGCACTGAACCATATGCAGCTCAGCACAGCCTCCTGTGCTATGAATACTGAAGAGAAATAAAAAAGCCTGTTCATTTCACAGGCTCCGGTATTCAACTTTAAGTTCCCTCATTGCTGCTGATTACTCCCAAGGCACACTACTGGATCTCTAATCTCCTTCTTTGTGTTTTCCCCATGTAGGAAAATGTGTATTCTCTGTTGCCAGATACTCTTATTCTCTGTTCTGAAATCTGTCCTGAAATGTCTTCCTTTCTGGTTCTCCTTCCCAGTAAGTCCCTCCCATTCATGCATCTTCAAATTTTGTGTTTTATTCATTCATCTCATGGCTAAACAAACAGGCATAAGGCAAAATAGGGTGTACATCCAGTGGATTTGCAAAGTCTATCCTCCTGTCTCTTATGATTAAAGTACTTCTCATATACTATAGCATGCATGCATATGGACAGTTATATGAGAGAAGCTAAACAGCGACCTAGTTTGTCTTGTGGTAGCTTGTAACCGTATCCTGAGACTGTAACTCTTTAGAACAGAGAGTAGATTTTATTCTGTGTTGCTCAAGTGCTGTGAGCTTAACTTGCTGGTGTCCCCAATTATACAAAAAAAATTATATAAGTACTACATTATTCTAGTATATTAAAGCTTTGCACTGAGCAGCAGCTATGTTGCACCCTAATGGCAGAGGCATTTCAGTAGTTAATTATGATTCCAGTTTGTACTTTGTGTTCTGTAAAATGCTTTGGGATTTGTTGGCTGAAAATTATTTTTACAATGTTGATATAAGAAAAGGTGAGCAAAGTAGCACATGAAATACCAGAGCTATTTGTGGCTTAGCAATTACCTGTATTTGAAACTTTACAAACCACATTAATCTGGCWGCCTTGTAAAACTCTCTCCATCTGGCTTGCTGTTGTAAAGTAGGTCTGTGAAGTGAGTTAAACATGCAACTTCCGATATGTTAAAGTGCTACTTTTGGTGGCTTCTGGCACCCACACATGTATAACAAGTACATAAGAAAGTAAGTTACTTGGACAGTGCAGGAAAGCATTAGGTTTACACTACTGAATTTAGTTTTATAGGCAGATGAAATTCTGTGGGGTGAGGTTTTTATGCGGCTGATGTCACAATTATATAGGAAATAAAAGTTGGAAATGGATAAGTTCAAGCTTTTTTTAAATCCTTCTATGTAATATTTGATCTCCTTAGGGTTTCCTAACTGCTATGAGGCAAGAGACAACTCGCATGAATTTAGCAAAAGGATGGGCACTTGACAGTGTTGTTTTACACAATGATGTGACCAAAATGATGAAAGAAGATGTAGCTGGACCTCCTCCTGCTGACATTGGTGGAGTTTATATATACGGCCTTTTCCTTGATGGAGCAGGCTGGGATCGCAGAAACAGTAAGCTGGTTGAGTCGGCACCAAAGGTAAGGATCAAGTGATCATCACTGAGTGTAGCACATCAGGAAATGTCATCATGGTCATCAGGAAATATTCTGAGTACCTGTTTGCCTCAGGGTTTCACAAAATGTTCTAAGAGGCTGAAATATTGACAGGGCTGGGAAGAGGGAAGGATGTGTATTCACCAGAACAGAACAAAAAGCTTTCATGGGAAAAGGAATTTAGGATGTGCTGCACTAGAGCAGACCAGATGCTGGGCTGCTTGGCTTCAGGAGCCCCAGAGGCACAGCTGTGTCTGAATAAAATAGTGCAGCCCACAGTCAGCCTGCTTTAACTGAGCAAGTGAGCCCCCATCACAGCTTCTAAAGTCTAGGACTGGATTTGATGGCAGCTGCTGCAGATGTCAGCGTTTGGATGACTAGAAATCCCTGGCTCTTTTTTTTGTTTTGTTTTGAATAGGAGAAAGAATATTAGTTCTGGACTTATGCTCAGTTATCCATGTGTGGAGTTGCATTTTGCTCACATGACTAAACAGGTTTAAAACCTAGCTGTGGAGTACTGATTAAGTGCCATAGTCATCATCCAGGCAAAGCTGCCACTGTTAAACTTTTGCCAAGTGCTAACTGTCTTGGAATTGGGATTGAGGTCATTCCTCTCTGTAGGTTACACACTGACTGGTCACTAAGTCATCTGAGAATCATCTGAATCTTGCCAACTGTAGCTTCTGCTAAGAACTGTTCCTTGGTTTGTCAAAGGACACCTTCAAACATGGAGTTTAATCAAGTGCTCCAGAGTGTTCAGCAAGCCTCTGTGTTGCTATTGGGTTTGAGTCCTTTCCCTCCCACCTCCGCTACAAGTGCATACTTTATTTTGAAAGACGACCTGAAGAGATTTAGTTTGGATAAACATCCAGGAGACACCTGCTGGGTTTTTGAAGCTCTGCTGCCACTGGAGCAGATGTTAACAGAGAAGCTTGCTGGAGGCAGCTTGGCCTTTGTAGCTCCAATCCTGCCATTCAGCAAAGAAGGAGAGGTGGGGAAAGAATGCAGTACTCTAGCTGAAGAGGCAAAGGACAAGAAAAAAGACAAAGGTCTCCCCCACTCTCAGAACCCTTCTGTGTTTTTTCCATCCACCTTCATCTTTATAGGTTTCTCCTGTTTTCTCTTCTGTCCAGGCTTCCTGACAGATTTCATTCTTGAGCTGCCACTGGCTTAAAGATATGTTGGGGTCAATATAGAAGTGAGCATCATGCTTGTGTTTTTGCTGGGAGCAATCTCAGAATCTAGTTGCAGCATGTTTGGAGTTTAGACACCCTATCCTAGTTCTCTAATGCTCAGCCCTTTGTCTTTTTTAATGTTCTCAGGTGCTGTTCACAAGTCTTCCTGTAGTCCATGTGTATGCTATTAGCACAACAGTGCTACCTGACCCAAAGAAACAACAAGCAAGCATGTACTCCTGTCCCGTGTACAAAAAGCCTCGAAGAACAGATCTGACATACATTTTCTCTTTGTACCTGAAAACAGTGAAGAATCCTGATCACTGGACTTTACGGGGGGTTGCACTGCTTTGCAATTCAAAATAGGGATCAACAATAGCTATTAAAAAAGAATCACCTAGGAAGACAGGTCTGCAGTTTGTAGAATTTTTGTTGTTATTGTCAAAGCGGTGGGTATGGAAATTAGCAAGTGACACACAGAAATTGTTTTAATTGCACATAGATCAGTTTGTTCACAACAAAAATACTAAATGTATTTGACCTGGGAATATCAGAGAAAAAACAGTTAGAGGTGTAAAATTTAGCAACTGTTATAAAGCAAGTGAGGATATATGCAGTTAGTTGACTCATAATAGAATCACTTTAGAAAAAAAGTGCTTATGATAATGATAACTTCTTTAACATTTATGGTGGTTCTTTTGTCAATGCTATTTTTTTCTTCCTAATATAAGCCTTCTTCATGATATAATATAATTCTTTTTAAATTCAACTTTGTAGTTACAAATCTGTATCAGTTACAAATTTATCATCCATAGCATTACTAAAGCCGTGATGGCAAGTTAAATGCATGGTAAAAGTTTATGTCTATCTGCATGTATGCACAGTGCTTTTGATTTTGCATTTGTAAACTTGTGGAGTGATTTTACAAATGAATGCTACCACTTGTTTATGCAGATGATCATAGGAACCGTATAAACAGGCAAGTTTATCTTTGCACAGATGATGGCCTTTGCACATATTAACTCATTTCTAACCCTGCATTCTTTCACGTCCAATTATTAGAAAAAAATTTTTGAAACTCTTCTCTGAGGGGGAGGTAAGCACATCTGAACATTCTGTTGCATCTGTTGATATTAGTTCCATTTGCCTTATTGCCTGACTCTTACAACCTCGAACCTCTTAAGTGCTTTTTATTCTGTATTTTGCATCAGTATTGGTGAGGAAAGTAGAAGAAGCATACATCGGTTTCGGGATACAGATTTACCTGGAAGTGGTTGAAATTATTCTTGTATGTTACCACCACACTATAATTGAAGGGTGATTGCTACTTCTCTTTTATAATACAGAATATTATAACACAGCTATTGGCAGAAAAATTATTTGGCTTTTTTCACCTAGAACAAGTTCAAAGCAACAGAATTGCAGTTGGATATTGTGAAGGAAGGACTTGCAGTGAGTGCTTTGTCAATTGCTTTTTTTCTCCTTGTAAACACAATTTTCTTGTTCATTTAGACTGGCTTCTAAGTATGTAGTTCATCTTTTCCCATAAGCAGTTATACTCTGCAGTTAGCAACTGCAGGGCTCTAACCATGAGGAGGTTTGAAATTCACACTCCCTCCCACAACTGAGCATAAAGTGACAGATTTGTTCTTGGAAGACAGAACAGGCAGCACAGGATCCCTTTCTGCCATTGAGGTGGGAGCAGAACTTGCTTCACACACAGCTCAGGAGAGATCATCTTACCAAGAGGAACCACCTGTTCAGAAAGTATACACCAGGCCTCTGGGCAGTACAGCTGCACATCTACTGATTTCATTGAGAATTTTGTTTATGAGAAAGGTGCAGGATTGGGCTTCAGGATCATTACTGCTTGAGATTATGAAAAAGATGACAGAGACTTCAAGCAGGAAAAGGCTGTGCCATTGTGTAGAAAATGAGGTTTTAGCAATAGTAACTATGGAACACTGGTTGGAAAAGGTAATTGTTATATTATGTCAATGACATTCCCAATTAAATTAATGTTGCCAGATTGGAAGGAGCGACTCCATTGAATGGAAGGACAGGACAGGGCAAGGGCGGTGTTTTTCCCAAGTGTTTTTCCCTCTCTCACATGTATGGAGTAAGTTAACTTTGATCTCTTAGTACATGTAGGATTCAACTCAGTAGTATTGATAATAGCTGTTAAAATGAAGAGGATATGTTGAAATACTCAGCTACACCTGAAGAATTGCTACTTGCTATGAAAACAGGTCATCCTCTGATTGATTGAAAATAGATATAATCATTAAAAAATACTTACTTGATAGAGCTTGTGTGTGGTGCTACATGACAAACTCCATGAAAACTGCATGACTTGTCAAGTAAAATGAGAAAATTAAATACTATTAAAAAAAAGCTGCAGGCAATTACATTGTATCACTTAGTGTCCTGCAGTATACACATGCAAAGAAATAACTTCTTTGAAAAGCTTCTAACATGTATTCATAAAGAAAAGTAATTATCTATCAGATCTTTTTACTTCAGTAGCGAATTCTTGTTTATTAGTTCAGGAAAACCTCAAATCTTGCAGAATAGAATACAGGCTATATTTAAAAAGAACCAGGCAAATCTTTCACTGTTTCAACTAAGGTAACTACAGTGCTGTAAAGAACAGGAAGACTACACAAAGTCACCTGTCTTCCAGAAAGCATCTTCTGTAAGTGATAATCCCTTCCCTCCCAACTATCCCATAAACAAAACCCTTTTATCTTTTTGCCTTTAATTACGGTAGAACAGAGATGTACAATTTACTGTTGAAACAAATATTTTCCTCCCCTTCCCTCCCACCCTTGCCCTGTCCTGTCCTTCCATTCARTGGAGTCGCTCTTTCCAATCTGGCAACATTAATTTAACTGGGAATGTCATTGACATAATATAACAATTACCTTTTCCAACCAGTGTTCCATAGTTACTATTGCTAAAGCTATTTCCACCTCAAATGCCAAGTACACCAGACCAAATGAAAGAATTGACAGGCAGAATATTTGAAATCAAACTAATTACATTTAAATTATAGATTAACAATTAGCTGGGCTTCATCAAACAATGTATATAGATAATCAATTATGCTTTGCTGTTAAATGAATCTGAGATATTAAATACAATTATACAGTTTTGGCAATATTGTACAAGTTTCTCACAGATAGTAATGCCTAACTTTGTCTTAGATAAGTGCTTTGAAGACAAGTCCATTTAAGAATGAAGAAAGCAATGCAGTCCTGCTTCCCATGTCAGCATAGTGGCTGTGTTTACAAACGTATCTGATTTCAGGGCACTGGCTCCTCAGTGTTGCAAATAAACAGCATTCCATACTCTTTAGAGTGTCTGTCTCATGATCCCTGTGGCTGTGGCTGGTTGATAATAATGATGATAATGAAATAAAGAACTGGGTTATGGATTGGCCTTGTTCTTCAACAACTTTGTAGAATAGATTTTAATTGCAGTGAAGCTCAGAAAAAACACAGAGAATGGAAAACAGAACAGTTCTCATCTTGCCAGTTACATTCATGAACCCTTTCATCCTTGGTATAGGGTAATGATAATGTACTGTGTCCAGTTTTGGGCTCCCCAGTACAAGAGAGACATTGCACTACTGGAGAGAGTCTAGCGGAGGGCTACAAAGATGATTAGGGGACTGGAGCATCTCTCTTATGAGGAAAGACTGAGAAAGCTTGGGCCTGTTTAGCCTGGAGAAGAGAAGGCTGAGAGGAAATCTTATTAATGTGTACAAGTATCTTAAGGGAGGGTGTCAAGAGGATGGGGCCAGACTCTTTTCAGTGGTGCCCAGCGACAGGATGCGAGGCGACGGGCACAAACTGAAACACAGGAAGTTCCATCTGAACATGAGAAAAAACTTCTTCACTGTGAGGGTGACAGAGCACTGGAACACGCTGCCCGGAGAGGTTGTGGAGTCTCCTTCTCTGGAGATTTTCAAAACCCGCCTGGACACGATCCTGTGCAATGTGCTCTAGGTGACCCTGCTTGAGCAGGGGGGTAGGACTAGATGATCTCTAGAGGTCCCTTCCAACCTTAACCATTCTGTGATTTATTCTTACAAGGATCTCAAGAAAATGAATCAAACTTCAGTTGCAATACTCATATTTTCAACCCATACATTCATCTTATTCACTTTTACATCTTTATATCTGTTATGAAAATATTGTATACTCACTGCATCTCTGAGAGTCTTAACATGCTGAGTTGAGAATTCTCTGTTTAACTCTTTATTTAAGTAACAGCTCAAGCTGGATGCCTCAGAAGAGGGACCCCCCCAATGGAAAATTCCCTGAATATTTATACCCCTACAGTCTCAGTTACCCATCCCTCATATGATCGTCTGATCCAATAGAAATATCAGGTCTGCGGTCTTCTCACTCTCCATTGGGTATCTTCACTGTCTCTGGGCAGGGTTAGCTTTCTTCTTTCCTTGAGGTTACAGATAAACAAGCCATGCGGTGATGGCCCAATGGGTTCCAGAACTTTCCAGTACAAATATGCTTAACCATTTTCTAATCAGCTAGGCCTTAACACTACTATTAAATTGCTTAACATTACTCCTCCCTTTTTACCAACAAATTCTTTTGTTGCATTACATAAGGTATAATTGCAAACGTTCTAAGCTATGTGCTAAGCACCACAACTTGATATACCATAAAAGTGTTAGAAGGAAGCAAAGGCAAATCAATACAAACAAAACAGCAACAGGGTGTAACACATGGTTATAAATGGTTGTCGCCGTCGGGGACCATCTGAATAATGTTTCCCATCAGTGATGTTCTCCTATTTTCTTGATTCTGTTATTTGGTGTATTTCTTCACTGTCGTGGTGTACAGTTATCAGAGTCTTTTGTCCGTGTTGTACTTCTTGAACCATCCGTTGCAGTTCTTCACATTGGAGCAATTTTTCTAACAAGGTTAAGTTCATCCCTATTGGTGGTGGATGGAGTTCTTTTATTAAGGTGTAATTATCCTTAATTAATTGTGTGGTAGTGAGAGGTACTGTATAATTGAAATCACAAATGGTCGGCACAGTAAAATCACATACACATAAATTTTTACCCTTTATGATGGGGAAGAATGAATCATCAATTTTTATGTTTTACAGAAGGTTTGCAGACAGACATAGCCTCTTCCAATATACACATAGTTTTCTGCTGGTTACTTGGATGTATCTCAAACTGACATACATTTTGTTCAATATCTAAACAAATGTCCTGCGCCCGTAATGTATCTCCTTCACAGATAAACCCATATTGTTCTCGAATCACACATGCACTTACATCTATAGTTTTCCATTTTCCTTCTGATTTTTCCACCCATACCCTATGCTCTAAAGGGAACAAAATAGTATCATTATGATTTAATCCCAATGCAACTATCAGGTAGATATTCGATACAGATGCATTTGAAATAGTTAGGACAAATGTTGTGACACTATCATTTTCAAAATGATATGTAAAATTCACCAGTTTCCACCAGGCTTGATAATCCCTTTCAAATTGGGTAGCATTATTCCAAATTATTTTCCTTATCTCTGCAGGTAATATTCCATTTTCTCTTTCTCGTATAACAGCTGCTACCATTGATTGTATCCATAGTTGTGCTTGTATACAACTGAGAGCTAAGGATACATTTTCTTGGACTGTTCCTAATGCAGTAAGCAATGGTTTTTTATCCTTTTCAGAAATCTCTTTCCATGTCAATAACATGTTAGATTGGAGCCACTGAGTTTCTCCCAAGGATAACAGGTAGGATTTCAATGGATATTCCAATTTAGTCAAATCCATGGCGGCTGTATTAAGTTTATTCATTAAAATTTCAGAATCTAAAGAATGTCTTACCTGGCCACTGAGACTCAGTACAATTTATAGTTACTGACACACTGGACTTGTCAGTTTGGTTAATTTCTTGTTCCCATTTTTCATCTGACCTTAAAGGATATCCATTTAATCCTGCTGTCAGTTCTATGGCTGCAATATTAGATATAAATAGGAACAGAAGATAAATATATTTCCACATTTTACCTCTTTATCTCAACTGGAGTTCTATAGATTTTTCTACAGTGTAACTTACGCACACATTTGAAATGGAAGAACAAAGATCATGACTCAAGCAATGTTACAAACCACCCTTGTGACATTTGATAATCTATACAGTTTAGCTCATGTGGCGGATCCAAGATCATCTGGTTCAGTCAGCCGCTTTATATGTGAACGATGAATCCACTGTTCTTTTCCTAGAAGTTTAACAGCAAAGTAAGAACAATACTTCATAGGGTCAGAACCACTTTGTGTCTAATTTATGTTTTCGACTGAACACCTTTAATAATACTTTATCTCCTGGACGAAAGGAGTGAACCCGTATCCCTTGTTGCGACAGGTTGAGTCAGTTGGGCTATTTCTTGCCATTTCTTAAAGGTTTCCTGTAAGGCTAACACATAYTGGGTTACTCGTTCATCTCCATCTAATAGACTTGTTTTTGCTGGTACGTATATGCCGGGTACCGCTAAATGTYGCCCAAATAATATCTCTGCAGGAGTCAATCCACTTGTTTGTTTTGGGGTGTTTCAAATATCCCACAATACCAAATTTAATGCATCAGGCCATTTTAAGCCCGAGTGGGTACAGACTCATGCCAATTTAGTTTTTATTATCCGATTCATTCTTTCTACTTGTCCGGAAGATTGAAGGTGATATGGGGTATGTAATTCCCTTTTAATTCCTAAAGTTTTATACACCTGCCCTACAATTGTAGCAGAAAAATGTGATCCCCGATCTGAATCTACTACTTCTGGAACCCCATATCTTGGGATTATCTCTTTTAATAGAGCTTTAACCACTCCTCCTGCATCAGCTTTTCTAGTGGGAAAAGCTTCCACTCACCCTGATAATACCATTACCAATAGATGTTTAAAACCATTTACAGCCAGCATATCTGCATAATCAATTTGCAATTTTTGAAAAGGATAATATGCCCAAGGCCTTCCTCCCTTTTCTTTTGCTTCTTGCTTGTCCGAATATACTTGACAAGTAGGGCATCCAGATATAATTTGTTTAATGGCGGTATGAAGTCCGGGTGCTGCCCATACTCCTTGTATTTGTTTGGCAATTGCATGTATTCCCCCATGACTTTTCTCATGATACCACCATGCAGCTGGTATTAAATATCTCTTAGGCAGGATAGGTTTGCCTCCTATGGTCCAGATACCTGTTTCTTCTTTCTGTGCCTCCCATTTCTTCCAATTTTCTTGTTCTTCCAACGTCACATCCTGATGCAATGAAGTGGAATCACAGATCTCTGGAATTTTCTCGGGTTCTGTCAGAGTTAACTGTCCAATAAGAGGTTGGTGGGCTGCAGCCTTCACTGC
Organism: Apteryx rowi; assembly: GCF_003343035.1. NCBI lineage: Eukaryota > Metazoa > Chordata > Aves > Apterygiformes > Apterygidae > Apteryx > Apteryx rowi. Next base: position 143,069 of record NW_020451290.1, read on the forward strand.
TGCAACTGCAAAAGCATTTCCTCCCACAACTGGTTTGGTTGTTACTGTGGGCAGAGCAATGTATTACAGCGATGCCCTTAGGTTCTTTTATGGCTTCTAAAAGAATTCTTATTTCTTGTCCATTAGCTACTCGTTTCCCTGCAGATGTTAGGAACCCTCTTTCTTTCCATAACATTCCAATAGCATGACAGATTCCAAAAGCATATCTAGAGTCCGTGTTAATATTTATTCGTTTATCCCTCCCTAAATGGGCCATTCGGGCTAGAGCTATCAGGTCAGCCCCCTGGGCACTAAGGTTTCCTGGCAATGCCACGGAGTCAGTGACTTCATGATCAGTTACAACAGCATACCCAGTTCGTCTTTTCCCATCTACATAATAGGATGAGCCATCAACATAGAAGGTTAAGTCTGCATTTAACAATGGTACATCAGTTAGATCATCCCGTGGTTTACTGGAGTTTTCAATCACTTGTATACAACTATGACTCAGTTCTCCCTCATCTGGCATTGGCAACAGGGTAGCGGGGTTGAGACTAGTACAGCGCTTGAGTGTGACGTTGTCAGCAGTAAGTAAAATCAGTTCATATTTGTGAACACGCTGTGGGGAGAGGGCCTGGGTGGCATATTGCTTCAAGAGAATTTCCACTTCATGTGGGACATACACAGTCACTGAATGTCCCAAGATTACAGAATTACTTTTTTCTAGGATTACTGCTGCGGCTGCTATGGCTTTAACACATCCAGGTGTGCCTAATATAACTGCATCTAATTGACTAGAATAATAAGCCACTGGAAGCTGGAATGGTCCTAAGGTTTGAGTTAATACCCCACTAGCTACTCCTTTTCTTTCGTGTACATATAAACTGAAAGGCTTCTGATAGTCCGGTAATCCTAACACCGGAGCTGATACTAAAGCCTTTTTCACTGCTTCAGAAGCCTTTTTCCTTTCAGCCATCCATGATATTGGTTCTAATTCTTCCTGTTTAATAACCTGAGTTAAGAGTTTTGTTAATTCCCCTAATCCTGGTATCCATGGCCTACAAAATCCCACTGCTCCTAAAGATCCTCGCATTTGTTTCTTTGTCACTGGTTGTGGTATGTCCAGTATAGCTTGTACCCATTCAGGGTCAATTAATCTCTCTCCTTCTTTTAATATAAACCCCAAATATTTCACTTCCTTTTGACAAACCTGTAATTTTGATGGAGATGCTCAGTGACCCTTTTTTGCTAAAATGGTACATAAATAAATAGTGTCAATTTTACATGACTCATAAGTTTCACTTGCTATTAATAAATCATCAACATATTGTRTCAATACAGACTTTCTCGGCATTTCTATGTCTTTCAAATCATTTTTCAAAATTCGAGAAAAAATAGTAGGAGACGCAGTAAACCCTTGTGGTAATCTAGTCCAGGTCAATTGTTGATCCTTCCAAGTAAAAGCAAAAAGAGGCTGACTTTCTTCAGCTAAAGGTATGCTGAAAAAGGCTGCTGTTAAATCAATTACCGAAAAATAAGTTGCCCAGGATGGTATTTGAATCAATACAGTCGATAGATCCAGGACTAAAGGATGTGAGGCTATCACATATTGATTTATAGCTCTCAAATCCTGTACAAATTGGTATTCCGGGTCTCCATCTTTGTCCAAATGATTTTTCTTTACAGGTAAAATTGGAGTATTATATGGAGACACACATTCTCTCAAGATGCCTTGTTCCATGAATTGATTAATTTGTTTCTGAATACTTTTTTCTGCCTCCTTTGCTATTGGATATTGCTTTACCACAGGAGGGGGTCCCTTTTTTGTTTTAATTTCTACTGGTTCTGCGGATAACAGTAATCCTACATCCATGGAGGATGTACTCCATAGCATCTTTGGCACTGATTCTAGCAATTCTGGTATTTCTTTTGAAGGGAGTTTCCCTGTTACTACATTAGCTCCCATAATTATCATATCTATTCCTGTGGAGTTTATCCGTATATCTACATCCAAAGCTGGTAACAAATCCTGTCCTAGTAGACAGGCAGGAGATTTCCCAGTCAACAAAAATTTTCCCCAAATACTTTTTCCCCCTATCATCAATAACAAAGGTTCACTAATTGGAATATCTTCTTCCCCTAACACTCCCCTAATTTTTACTGACGTATCTGACAGGGCTCCTTTGGGCATAAAATTTAGTAGGGACATGGTAGCTCCTGTGTCTACTAAAAATTTTWTTGTTTTTCCATTAATTTTCCCTTCTATTTCCCCTTCTGTAGTTAATGGTACAGTTGTTTCACAAACATTCCACTCCCTTTTCCCTTCATCCATATCAGAAGAGTGGTTTATTTGTGAATCGCCAGCCACACCCAACTCCTCTCCTTCTAGTCATCGCATTCCTTCACAGGTCGACTGCAATGAAGGAGGGTCCTGATACCCCACTCCCAGTGCTTGGGTTCAGGGTCGCAGAGGACACTCCCGTTGCATATGTCCCCATTGTCCACAATAATAGCAATCCACATTACAACTTCCAGCCCCTCCAGTCATCCCTCTACCTTTCATCTGGGGTTCACTTCGTAATCCTCTTTCCTGTCCTACCCTAATACCACGTCCTATATCTCTTCCTCTACCTCTTCCACATCCTAGACYTCTTCCTCTGTAATCTGCAGCTCCATCTTGTAATGCAGCAGCTAATAAAGTAATTTCCTCCTTTTTCTGTCTTCTTTTCTCTCTATTCTTTACTTCTTCTCTCCCATTGTACACAAAAGTTGCTAACCAAACTATTTCATCAATGATTTACCTGGCCAATCAGGCACATGTTTGGGAGAAATACATTTTTTTTATATCAGAAGCAGTCTGATCTACATAGGTAGATACTATAAGAGGCCGATTGGCCATGGCTTCTGGATCAATTCCTCCTCCAAACATGCGGATTTGTTTAAATAAGAGAGAGAGGAATGCTGAGGGATGTTCATCTAATTGCTGCTGGCATTCTTTAATTTTTGACCAATTTGCAGTTCTCTGTCCTGCTAATCGTATTGCCTCCTCTAATCACTGCCTTGCTAACTGGAGTTGTCTATAATTCCCATCATTATTAATATTCCATCCTGGATCTACATGTGGCCAACTAATTCATCCACCCCCTGCATCTTGTTCCACCCATCTCCTATTACCTTTGTATATTGCATGTTTTTCATCTGGAGTGAATAGAGTTTCTATAAGCATTTGAACATCTCCCCAGGTGGGGTCATAAGCCCAAAATATTCCCCTAACTACTTGTAACACCTTTTCAGGATCCTCCTGCAAACGCAGAGTTTTCTGACTCCATGCAATTAAGTCCTGGGGTCCCCATGTTCGATACACTCTAGTAGTGGTGACTTGCTGTGCTCCATTTGGCCCTAGTACTCCTACACTTCCCGAAGGGGTTACTCAGATAGGTGCCTGGAACAGAGGCTCTGGTGGAGGTGAGAGCAGGGGATAAAGGTTCACCCCTGAGTTATAAGAGGGGCTGAGAGGTGGGGCTCTGGGGGGCCCTATGGGTCCCTCATTATGTTCAGCTTTGTTCTTTTTCCCTCCAGTTTTAGTCAAATTTTCACCATTGTTACTATTACTTACACTTGCAGATCTCTGTGGTGTTCGTCTATCATGAGCCCAATTATCCCATACATACCAATAATCCATTTGTCCCGGGAATCGATCTTCTAAATGTTGTTGCAAAAAGGTTAACATTTGCTGATCAAAGGTACCTTGGCGTGGCCATCGTTCCACTGCTGACCCGTCTTGAGTAACAAAAGGCCAGTCTTTTTGACATAAGGTTACTGCGCACTTTTTGGATAACCCTACAGTTCCTTCTGTATTTTTCCAATGTCCTAACAACTCAGCCAAGGGCATTCCCTTGGGCACTGTATTTCCCATTACAAGCGTCTTATGTTGATCAGACTGTGCCTTAAACCACAATTGCTTTCTCATTAGGACTTGAACCTAACCACAAATTTCTAATTTAACTTTCCAGGACTTGAACCTAACAAACTCACTTTCAGGGACTTGAACCCCACAATTTGCCTTCTGCTAGGACTCGAACCTAACAAATTCACTTTTAGGGACTTGAACCCTAAGACTTATCCTTTACCACAACCCTCTCAGCCTGTTAAAGACAACTGCTTAAGATTCAGTTAGCTCACAAAGGAGGAAGCAATTCCTAGGGCAAAACGCCCTTAGCCAGCTTTGGAATGCCTCATCTTCCATAAGCCCATGAATCCCGCAACAAATTCCCGGAGTCCCACCAGAGTCGCCAAAACTGTTACGAAAATATCATATACTCACTGGGTCTCCGAGAGTCTTAACACGCTGAGTTGAGAATTCCCTGTTTAATGCTTTATTTAAGTAACAGCTCGAGCTGGGTGCCTCAGGACCCCCCCCCCCCCMTGGAAAATTCCCTGGATATTTATACCCCTACAGTCTCAGTTACCCATCCCTCATATGATCGTCTGATCCAATAGAAATATCAGATCTGAGGTCTTCTCACTCTCCATTGGGTATCTTCACTGTCTCTGGGTGGGATTAGCTTTCTTCTTTCCTTGAGGTTACAGATAAACAAGCCATGTGGTGATAGCCCAATGGGTTCCAGAACTTTCTAGTACAAACATGCTTAACCATTTTCTAATCAGCTAGGCCTTAACATTACTATTAAATTGCTTAACAATATCCCTGCCTTTCTCACAATTGYGTTCTGGTCTTTCCAAAACATGAACATGTTCTAATTCTCTTTTTCTCCTGCTATTCCATATTTAACTTGTCTTCTGCTTGTTTAATCTTGTTCCATAAGAGCAGAAAATGCATTGCTAAACCCCATCATTCCTTCCTCTTTCAGAACTCTGGAAATAGTCTTTATTCAATTCAGGCGCTTCTCTTTTCCACTGAGAAAAAACACTATTTCCTCAGAAATCTATTGTTCCTGCTGCATTTTGTCACACCCTGGATAAAGCAAAAATTTCCTTCTACTGCTGTTTCAGTGAGGGCCCATGAAAGAAAAGATTTTTATAGCTGCATGGACACCTTTTGTAGTTCTTCCTTCTGCTAATATGAAGTAATACCTTGGTTATTGTTTGTTTTCTGTTTAGAGGGTTTGGTATAAGATAATGGAAAATGTTTTTATACTGTTGCACATAAAACTAAAGAGAATAATTAGGCTGTTAAGTGAATACTAAATCAATCTTAAAAGTACAGCAGGCTTCCATCTCCCTTTGATGTGCAATCATAACTTCCATTTGGGATAATGATAGCTATTGGTGCACATCAAGAGAGAAAGGGAGCCCCTTTCTTAAATTTGCATGACTTCTTGTCTTTTTGTCAGGAAGAGAACACTACAGACACACATGTAAATGATAGAAGAACACATACATATTTTCTGAAATAACAAAGATTCACACATTTTTCTAAAACTGAGTGAATCTGTACTGTGTTCTCTCTTGTTCAGTATGGATAGTGTGGTACGTATGTTAATTTATTTCTTATGCTGATTGCTTTAAGTCTAGTAGGGGGATATTATCTCCTCCTCCTCCTCCTTCTTTTCCTTCCTGTTTAAAACTGATTTCTGGGATTGCCTCTCCTTTTTCAGCTGACTCAGAATCACCTTTTGTTTCACTGATCTTGTCTTTCTTTATCTTAGTAGTCACTCCTGTGTAAGAGATCTCTTCAGTGAAGGGCTCTGCTGCTGCAGTCGCAGAAGCTACGTGCACACCACCTTCCTGAATTCCCTCCTGACCTTCAGCTACTGTTCGTTCTTTATTTTTTTTATGGATTTTGAATGTCTCCCTCATTGGGGCAACTTGTGAAATGGTTTTCTTGAACCTTATCCCAGATTGCTTCAGTCTCTCTCCTGACTGCCTGATCCTCTCTCTCCTTTCAGGGGTCACTATTCTAGTTCGAAGTCTGTTTACTTTCTTTCCAAAATTTTGTCTTGTCTTTTGGATATTTTCCCTTGAAAATGCCTTTTTGATATAATTTATGCGCCTCATGCCTGATTTCTTGAAATGGGTTGCTTTGCTTTCTTCAATATAATATTCTTCATCAGAAGACAGATCATCAGGTGGGAAGAAATCATCCTCTAGATTTTCACCTCTTGTCCTCTCTTTGATAACAGAGAGAGATGAAGGACACTCGGTTTCCTCCTGTGAATGAAAGCACAGAGTCATCTTCCTGCAAATGTATTTTAAAAAGATGGTGATTCAAGCATTTTGTTTGTTGGCTTGTAGTTAATTAATACTGACAGCTGAAGTATAATATTGCAACAAAGCAAAGTAGGCTTGTACCATCATATGTGATCTATACTGAATACAAACAGCTGGAAGAAACCTTTGAAAAATTTTGTAAAAACATTATACCTAAATAAAGATTTATTTTCACTATATTTCTACCTGTAAATAATGAATGCCACGGTCCAATGTTTACTGTCTCCTAATGGTTTTCAGAGCAGATGCGTCCAGTGTATGTTTTTTTGAAGCTGATCTGCTATTCTGAGATTGGATCTACATCCCTTATTTCTCATCAATAATAGTAAACATCCTGTAGGACAAAATAGGCTTTTATGCTTATATCAGCAGTACACTCTACAAATGAGTGCCTTAGTGATACCTGTGGCTTCTTCCTTTTAATGTCATTAAGACAGCTGCACATTTTTAACTAACTTGAACTTAGCAAACATTTCTGTTGCTGCCCAAAAGGGGATGGGCCCCAAAATATTATCTTATATTTGTTGGCTCAACAGGGGGTCAAAGTCAGTAAAGGAATGAGATGTCATCCAGTAAACCTAATGCCATACAATTTACTCTGCACCTGAACTGGTGCCTGAGGTGAACTTTACTTGTTCCATTTAGAAACGTATGCATGGCCTAGACCAAGAACCTTTCTTGATCAGTTTGTTGGTGGCCTATATGAGTAGGCAGTATTATATATTTATAATTAAAAAAAAAGGAAGAAAGCTTGTGGTAATGAAAGGATTCAATATTATGATCTATCTGAACAGAGAGAATCTCTTAAGAGAATTAATCCCCTGATCTGAAGACTGTTGTCTGCATAGATATTATAAGTTTGTGGTCAGAGTCAGTGAGCCAGCCCATGCTCACGCAGATGCTTCTCTGCCAAGAGGACCAGCTCTTCAGGTGCAGATGCATACAATGCATAAAACTTTTTGTGAGTTGTTTCCCATTTGTCAAAACTGCTTCAGCTGATTTCTGGGACCTGTCAGTGCTTGGGCTCTAGCCTTAGTATTAATCACTTAATACAGAGAATAGGAGAGATATTAGAAGTTGTGAACCCATGAAGAATACATTGGTCTTACTGTATGTTTTATTGTGAACTGACTTCCCTACAGGAAGGCATCTGTCATTTTTCATGATGACTCATCAGTAGCAGGTCATGTTTAATTTTATTTTACAGAATACTAGTAATATGTAAAATAAAATGCATTAAGCCATTTGGCAGCTAAAGCCCACTTAAGAGTCTATCATCGTGTTTTGGCCTCATTAAAAATCCTCTGGTAAAGTAGTTGTTAATGCTTAGAAAAATTAGGGGCAAATTAGTTGCATTGATTACAGCAGAATGTTATTTAACTCCTCTGTCAAAATCAGCAGGAACAAAACTACAATACTTTGTTAATAATCATCTTCATTAACATGTGCAAATTAACATTAATTATATAAAGGCTTTTATATATAAACATAATCCCTTCTTTTCTGCAAATGAACCAAAACACAGCTGGATAATAATTCCTCAAAGTTTGTAAATTGTAGCCTGCTCCTTCAGCTGTAAATTGTAACAAAAATATTTCCATAATAACTACTCTGAAATTTCAGTGCATACAGGAATGCATACAATACTTTCAAAAAAGAGAGGAAGTAGAGAGACTGTTTTCTAGGCAATATTTAGGTTGTGTCTGTCTTTGGAAGAAAAGAGCATATTCATCTGTACTTTTTGTCTGATTGCCAGCTCTTTTATATATCTAGCTTTACAGTCTATTAGCTGAAGAAGGGAGAGTTTTAACTTTCATATGCTTGTATTAGAATAAAGACTTATGAACTATAACATATGAGATGAAGGTCTTCTAGACAATGCTCAGAATTTAGAGCTGCAGGTCTTGAGGAACATTTTCATTCTGCTAGAGACTCTGAGAATGATCTTTGCCAAATCTCTGATTTTCTCTTTTTCCTTGGTTTCTGCAGAAACAAATGTAGTAAGGCTAAAAATTAGCTTAAAAGTTTGTATCTCTTCTCAAGATTCCTGGATGGAAGATGTTACCAAAGTGGAAAATATTAGTGAACCTGGCTAGTATGCCATAATAAAAATACAATAATTAGTCTCAGTAGGAGACCTTCCTTTCTGGCCCTTCCCCCTCCCCCCAAACATTTTCTTATCAGTAGATATCAGTGGGGTAGAGAGAAGATAGAAGCTCATCCTTCCTAAAGCCAGGGCACTACTTGTTAGCACTAGGTGGGGAATTCATGGAGCTGAAGCATATAGCTACCGGCTTGTTTATAGTCTCACTAAAACCAAAGACAAACCACCTACTGATTTCAGTTGCACAGGACAAAGCCCTAAACCAGGTGACAGCATTCCTCTAACTTGAAAGCAGATAGGACTGAAAACAGCAGGACTGGGCAGTCCCAGCTGGTGGGAGGGTTAGAAGGAATTGAGTAATAGGTGGCACTTCTTGTAAAATTTACTTAAAATTCTACATAAGCATTTTGCCAGAAAGGGCTCATATCTGCCACCACCACCTCTCTGGAGGGAAGACAGGATATCTTAGCTGAATTTGTCAGTGTTCAAATAAAATGAGGTCAGGAGATTATTTCACAGTAAAAGGTCATGCCAAACAGATTTTTTTTTTTAAACCTGATTTCCTGAGGAAAGAGGGTTATGCAGTCATGTGGTCTGTATGTTGGTTAATACAATGGTTAGCTATTCTGTTTGCCTTGCCTACCTGCAAAAAMAAAGGCATGCACCTACCAGAACCAAAAACGTAGGAACAAAGCTGTGGAAGCTGAACGTTCCCCTTCCCTTTCATCATTCCTCCTGGATGGAGCACCCTGCAGAGGGTGCTCACACTGTTCCTGTTATGCTGATATGATCTCCTGAAAACTTAGTCCAGCAGACAGCAAACTCAAAATAGGTTTAAACCTTTCAAGGCAAAGCAATTATTATTTTTTTTCTCCTCCTCCAGAAAAAGTTCAGGAAATGAGTGAGATAACTGGTTCATTTGGGGGTTGTGTTATTTTTTTGTACAAAAAGATGTAGCCTACATGCTCACATTATCAAGCTTCTTGAGTCTTACCACTGCTCAACCTCTGCTAAAACTCTCAAACATTTTTTCTACCAATTTGAGAATGGAGCTGGAGATCTTGAACACAAACAAACTCACTCTCTGCTGAGGAACTAGTTGTGTTATGAATCATTTGTTTGCCTTCCCAGTTGACATTATGCATAACAAATATGCTATCAGATCTTGTAATTTGCTTGGAAAGCTGGACTATATAGCATGTTTTCTCCAGGTGATAGGGCTTCTGCAAGAGGGTGAGGTTATTATGAAGGGGAAGGGGAGGGGGCTGGGGAAGAAGTAAATTAGGTGTTATGTTGCTGAAACTGGAAATATTTTGGAAGGAGGCATGTGTGTGGAAAGAAATGAGGTCTGGGAAGAGAAAGACTTCAGGTTATGCAGTACCAAGGGAAGGACTGAAGGGATTAAAATAGTAAGGGAGAAATCTGGACACCAGATTCTGGGGTAAGAAAAATGGAGATGGATAATGTGAGCATGTATGCTACACTTTTTTTTTTTTTTTTTTTTTTTTTTTGGTACAAACCCAACACCACCTCCATACCAACCATTTGTGTCACTCGTTTCCTGACTTTTTTTGGAGGAGGAGAAACAAAAATTGTTTTGCTTTGAAAGGCTTGGGTCTATTTTGAGTTCAGATGAGCAGAAAGAGAAATAAAGAGGACACAAAGCTGTAAGGAATTTGGTTAGAGCCATTGCTTAAGAAACAACTTTAACAAACAAAACTAATGGTACAATGTCATAATACAACAGTCATACAATTCAGGAGTGCTTGCTACTGCTCTTGGCACAGTAAGTATGCTAAGAATGCATTTTAAAACCAAACTTCGCCTCTCCTAATTTTTGAGTATTAAACTTTTAAAATATGCCTAGCCAAGTTTTTAAGGGCCTGGCTGAAAAATACAAAGTAAACACATGACTAAACCTCAGCTTTGAGAAGGAAGGCCAGCACTACATTGATTTGAACTGAGGGCTCTAGGGACAATGAATATTCAAACTCAAATGTTTCTAACCCTAGGGCCATTTTCCCAAGGAAATGTGACTGCATCACTGTCATTTGCTCCCTCTGCTCCCATTTCAATTTAATTCATGATTAGAAATTTTTCAGAGGGCTGTAGTCTGTCCTTCACATGGGCCTTTTTCAGTGCAAGCTTTTCATTGGCTGCCAAAATTCTGGCTTTTCTGCATCCACATGTGAAGGTGCTGACAAGATTATGGGCACTATTGTCATTTTCCTGGGCTCAAGGAAGGAGCCACAGCAGTAGAATTTTTCTCATGACAAGGTGTTTATAGAAGGAGGCTAATGCACCTGATCCTTAAACTACACAAAGCATAAGATGCAGACTGTTTTTCAACTCACAAAAAAATTAAAAATAATAGATAATTTTAAATGTGAGAATACCCATAATCAACATTGAGAATCTTAAGGTGTCAATGCTCAGATAATTGAAAACTGCAAGGGAAAAAAATACATGATAACTGTGCCTTCACAGTCATTCTCTTCTCATCATTGGGCAAGGAAAGACGGGAAATGGCGGAGCAAATTGTTCAGAGATGTCTCATGTACTTTGTTATAGTTGTCTTCTGGCAAAGATAAGGTTGGTTCTAGTAGCACCTTTCTCCCTCATTGCTGAAACGAAGAGTGAATAATTCAGGAGGCTCCTGGAAGAGGAATGTCATGCCTTTGGCTAGGTCAGTGAGGCTGTGCAGAGGAAAAAAGGTTATTTAAAAAGTTCCTCCAAAGACTAGATAATTAAAGCTCCATTCTGTATCTTTGTAAGCACAGATGGGATCGATAAATAATAGCAGCAGTGGTAATATTCTTTCTAAAAGGATGTGTTGTTAATTTAGAGTCCACTGGATTTGCTAGACAAAGCAGTGGTATAACGTCACTGTACACCAGTGCGTAGGTGGTGTATGTTAACATGTTTGCTGATTATTTTAGTAATAATTTTAATATAATGTCCATTTAAAAATCAAAAAGGGATATAAAGGCATTTTAATGGCTGTGGCCTTGTCCTAAGCCTATCCTTTTTTTTGGAACATGGATTCTGGGTATGTATTTCAAAGCCCAAACTGAGTTTGTAGAGTAGGCAGGGAGAGGAAAATAGAAGACATTGTCTTATGTGTAAAGTAAATGTATGCTAGAAATTCTATAAAGTAGTTTCTCATTCTCTTTGCAAATAGCTTCAAAGTATAATTCTGACATCCTTTAATAAAGATTATTATCAACTTCCAACTATTATCTAATTTCAATTAAAACTTAAGAACAATACAAATTTTTTAAATATAGAAAACCATAGCAGAGAAAATGAAACAAAACAAACAAATAAATAATTATTATGGCACCTTCAAGTGTAAAATTTACTTGAAAAATACATATACATACACACATACATACATATACACATATACATATGTATTAGCCAAGAATCAAAATGTTCCTAGAGAAATTGCTCACACCAAAAGTAGAGATGAGAGACAGATGTCATTGTGTTGCACTGTTCAAAGGTCATGGAAGATGATCTTCAGCCTTGGGATGTGTGAGAGGAATATATAGGTGATGATTATCATAAGAACAGATGGGATTCATAAACACCTGATAATTCTGAAACAGTGTGCAAAACAGCAAATTGGTAATAGGCCACACAGTGTCTGATTTGCTGATGCTGTGGTGTCTATGACAACTGTGATGCAAATGACTGGGAGCATGTAAGCAGGAAACTGTATCAAGGCGATGTTAAAAAAAAAAATCCCAGGAATTTGCATTTTAAATGAATGATTTGTTATGGAAACCAGCATCCAAGGTAAAACAGTAAAACATCTTGTAATTACTTTCTAAATCAATCCCAAACAGCTGATGAATAACCAATTACAAGTCATTCAGTACTTATTCTAACAGGTAAGAGTGAAGCTTTGTAAATCTCAAGTGTTCCCTTCATTTTTCTGCAAATATGTCACTTCAAAATCTCTGCCATCAAGCCAAAATCTGCTCAAATAGGAGAGAAATAGGATTATTCTGACTTTTCATTAAGTTCTCAAAGTGCATTTTAATAGCAATTTAGGTTTATCTCTGCCCATGGGTTCTAGCAGAAGGCTTTATCCAGACCTGTGTACCTCTAGGACTAAGAATCCATTTCTGGTTTCTTACCTGAATTATTTCATGGACAGTTTATACCCATTTCATCTTTTGCCAAAGTTCTTTACTGTTCTCTTCATCCCTGCCCCAGTCTACTTATAAATGCTAACCACAACCCCTTTCAGTCCCTTTTGCAGGACTAAACCAAACTAAGTCCTCCTGGTTTCCTGTCATTTGACAGGGCTTCCCATTCCTCTGATCATCTTGGTAGCCCTTTTCCAAACCTATTCAGTTTAAATTCACCTTACTTGAACATGGGTGATCAGAGCAGTACATCATATTTCAGATGGGTTCCAAAAGGTGTTTTGTACAAGGGTACTGGATACCTCTCTATCACTTCTGGAAATATCTTGCAAGACTGTCTTTCATATATTTAAGAGCCACACCAAGTGAACTCTCAGTCAGCGTGTGAGCAATTAATATACCCTTTTTTGTGCTTTACAAATCATGAGGCCTCAGAAGACATACTAACAAAAAGAGTTTCTGCTAAGTACAGGATCTGCCACTGTGTACGCTTAAATTTCCATTACTCCAGCTCTAAAAATGATTCACTTTCTTGTCTATATTTCCTTCTCTGGACTAACAGCTCTTCATTTTGAGCATATTTTCTTAACATCCATCTTCTTCTGTGCCAACATCATTAATGAAAATATCATATGGTTGACAAAGTTGGTTTTAAAAGCAATCCCTTTTGCTTGTCGTATCCTGTCACAAATCTCACTTCCCATTTCAGCACAGCCTATTGTCATTTGCTCTTTATCCAGAATATTTATGAGGTAAGCTATCACATACATAAAATTCAAAAAAAGTAAGATCTATCATGTTTCTGTGGTATAGAAAAAATAATCAAAAATGAGTTACCTAGTAAAATTTGTTCTTAGTAAACTATTTAACTCCATGGTGCTAATGATTCTGTTCTTCAGAACATTGCTATAACCCATTCCAAGCCTATCATTCCTATGTACTAGTGATATCAGATGAATGGTAATTGTTCAGATAAATTCCTCTGTCTTTTAAAAATCAAATGCATTGCATTTGCTGTCTTTCACATCACAGTTACTCTCACAGTTTTTTCTCAGAATAGCTATAATTAAAACTCTTTGCCAAAGGATGGTGTGTTCTTATGTCAGGTCTTTTGGAATTCATTTTTGGAACCTTGTATCTTCAGCTCATTAAATTCTGACTTTCACTTCAGATGTGACTATTTTCAGATTATTGTCCCAATCTCAATCTCAGCATTTTTACAGTATAAATCTTCAAGCTGCAGAAGGGCAGTGGTCAGGATATAGCACAGCACACTTTTATTTTTATTTCTTTATACTTGAGTCACAAATGCAAGGCTTCTTCTATTAGTGCCTCACTATGCATGTGGTGGAACAGAGGGGAAAACAAAAACTGTGCTGTAGACTAGTCAAGCCCTAACCTTACTCAGTTTCTGACATGTCTGCTGTGACTGTCCACTAGTTTTAAATGTCAAACAGTAATGCAATAAATGCATGTGTCCCTTCAAAGGAATTTTTTACTAGTTTATGATGCATATGTATAGTAACACTACAAAAAAAAAAAAAAAATCCCAGTAACCTAACAGGGACATCCTGATGACTGCACACTCACATTCAAAGAGGGGCTTGCAGAACATGCAGAAAAGCAAATGAAACAAGTTCTTTCAGTATTAAAAAGAAAAATTTCCTTTAATTTCTGAATAATTTAGTCAGAATGAGTTAAATTGTTAGCTGCTCTTTGACTGCAGAGAAATGACAGTTCCCACAGCTGGTTATTCAGAATAACCTGAACAGAACTGAACAGTGACCTGTACAACCTATACAGTACTTCGTGTTCCCTGCTATACTCTTAGGGCACATAGCACTTCAGGGTCAATGACCTCTCTAGAAAGTCTGAAGTAACTTGGCATTTTTAATCATGCAATCAGCCTGGGGAGGAAAGCATCCTGTGACCAAATCTTTTCCTCAACTACGTGGCCTTTTAGAAATGAATGATCTCTATTTCCCTAAATCATTATGGTCAAGGATGATCATTTTATCTATTTAATGGAAGGATATTGCCAACGCCTTTCATTATGGATGAGGTCTCCTGGGACAAACTCCTCCAGCCAATGATCCTTTTTAATCTGCCTATTCCCTCTATCAATGATATCCACTTAAAAAAAAATCATTAGGCTTTAATTGGTGTTCCCTTTCTCCTTGTATGCTGATGTTCTGGCAAAAGGTTCAAAACTAAAACTCACATGCAATGACCCACCTAAGTATTCTCCATTGGCTCCACACAGGTCATTGGCTCTATCACAATGTCCCACCTGGTTCATCAGAAAAATCTTGCTGCAGATGAGCTGTGACACACGACCACCAAGCAAACAACTTGGTTATGCTGAATTGTAAAATCTAGTGAAGAGAGTAGGTGCACAACATATTGATTCAGTAGTTGTTAACAGACTTCTCCTCATCGCAGCCAAGTCTCAGTCATTCAAGAATTGGCACTCCAACAACATGTTTACACTAATCAATAGTTTAGAAATTACTACACTCATGTGAAAGAGACTTGCCTGAGTATCTGTACATTAAAGCTTCAATATACTCTTGGCTACATAGTATGCGCCAGTTCTCATGGAGCAGTGTGATTATTATCTACCAGCAAGATATTTAATGTTATTTTCTATGGGCAGCAGCAGATTGCTCCTCCTCTGTGCTTCCCCCTTGAAAATGAGATGAGGGAGAAGGTTCTCCAGTCTCCTCTATGAAAGGGATGAAAGTTAAAGAGGACGCCATTCATTCTCTCATGTGGTTCTCAACTATCATAGAAGAGGAAGCTAGAAAGAGAGAAATCCAAAATGCTGCTTCCATTTCTGAAAAGTACCACCTAAGAATTAAATATATGGAACAGGATGCAGGTCATTCTTGTCTGACAAAACCAGCAGAGAGTACAGAAACTCCTGCTGAAGGTAATTTTTAGAGAAAGTATGCATCATGAAAGCTACCTTTTGTAAGAAGTAACTACAAATAGCAATAGTCATTCTTTATAGTGTGTAAATTCATTTCCACAACATTTTACTACATTTTTAAAAGAGTGATAACACAGGTCTTGCTAGGAGAAAAACTGGCATTATGTTATGAATACTTTCTTAAGAACAAACATTTTCAAAGCACTGACTCTACTGTAATCATTATGGAAAAGACACAACAATGAAATGGCATTATGCTAATAACCAGGGGAGTCAGAAATATTTATTTCCTTTAGCTGGGAAATGATTTACAAGGAAAAAGCAAAAGCACCTGTTTTCCATTCTATCATGATGGTGCAACTTGCAAAAATTGTAATAATGGGCCGAATTCTACCTGTACTTTCTCCTGAACATCCATAAAAAGTCATTCAGAAAAGCTGGGAGGCAGAATTTGACTACATATGTTACTAACATAACATTAAAGAGGTAACATTTCTACCTTCAGTTTTTACTTTTTTTTTTTTCTTCAGCTGTTTCCTCCCGTTACCAGCAAATGAAGTAGTTAAGAAAGCTAAATTATGCCTAGGAACTTGTCAGCTGTATACACTGGCAAATATTCTCAGTAAAAAAACACAGATCTATTCATGCGAGTAATGTTATATATGTACAAAGTTGCAAGATTAGGATCTAAGACTAGACAACGAGGGCATACTACATTGCTCAGAAGGGCTGATAATTTCAAGAATGCCCAGTGATGAATAGGACTCATTTGAATGAAGCCTTGGGGACTCACTGGTTTGAAGGAGAAACTATGATTCCAGAAAGCAGTTAAACACTTCCTTTCTCCCGACTTCTTGGAGAATTAGGAAGCAAATGCAGGATCAGATCATTAAACAAATAAGTTTTGCAGCACTAGCATGTGAAAAATCCCATGATCGGCACACAGATAACTGTCTATTTGTTTGGATGTAGGCAAGACAATGTCATTTCATGAAATGTCTCTTCAAATACAAACTTTTATAAGAATAAAGGACATCCTAGAATAAAGCTAATGAAAGAAAATATATATTTTGCTTGCCAAATTTGATTGGGAGACTAATGCTGTGTTAAGTTATTTCCAAAGTACAACATGCATAAGGACTGTTGGTGTAGTGAAGGGCTTGTGGGTCTGAGCTTTAGTTTGTACATTTACTGCTATAAATTGAGATAATGAAAAGAAAGTTGTCAGCATTACAAAGAGCCTGGGTAATGCTGCAAGTATATTTTAACCATATATTTTAAAATTAGTGTTAAAAGAAAGTCTGTGTTTCAGGGAGCCTACAAACACTTTTGCTGTTTGGACTTCTACCTAATATGGTGAAAAAAATAACAGACATGAATGTCAGGCATGGTTTGTATGACAAGATTTACAGTGCCTGCCTCACATTACCTTTCAGAGAGGCAACAAATAGTCCTTGCTGATCTGCAGTTAATCTTACACTACTGGCTGAGAAACCCACCAACACTAATAATAGACTGTGTGTACTGACACCAGTAGCTGTATGCTGAAAGACACTAAGAAGCAGAAATCAATGTGAAAGAAAGTATAAAACAGCTCCCATGTTGGACAGACTATCATTTGATTCATTAATCCACATTTATCAACAGCTATCAAGGAGGTGACAAAATTACATTGTTACAATAAATTAGATTCAGGGTTACCTGGTAGATTACAACCCGAAATTTGTTTTTTCTCAGCATCTCCTCTTGTTTTGCTTCAACCTTCTGTACATTCGCACTCTGCCTTTCCACACGTGCCCTTACTTCTTTAACAGTGGAACTAACTTTGTGGGTTTTCTCAAGCAACTTGTTAACTGTATAACCTGTATTGCCATGAGCTTGGGCAAGCTTTAAAATATCAATCTGTATGGTCTTGATTGCATTTTCCATCTCTCTGTGTCGCTCTTCTATTCTTTTCTGGCTTGCCTGCACACTGTCCACAATGTTGGCCACTTTATCCAGGACTGTCACAATTGTATAAGCTGCATCTTGTTCTTCTTCATCCTCTGTGACACTTGACAGACGATTTTGGTGGATTTTGTCAGCCCCCAATGTAATTTCATGGTGATCCATTTTGCCTCCCTTCAGTCAGGTCTTCAGGAGCTGAAGTTTAAATGTTACCCACAACAGCAGTTCAAATCCTATCAGAACAATTCTGGCACTTACTTACTGCAAGAAGTCAGCCTGACAGCTGGCTTCACTGGTGCTCAAAGTAGGGTGTGCAACTCCGCTCCTGGAGGTTGGTCAAATATTTATGACTACAAAATATCCACACGTGATTGTTCAGCTACTTTCAGCAATATGAAACCTCTAAAATTAGAAAGCAGTGTCTGGAAAGGAACACATATTTAAAGGGTCATGCTTCTGTACTGATGAAGTTGTTAGTGTTAATCCAGGAAAGTTAAGTAACTTATCAATTAGGCAGGAAAGCAAACTGGCATATTCTAAAAGATCTACTTCTGTTTTCATGTTACTGAAGTGTTTTCCTCTGCGGGGGATTCAGATAGTGCTCAGGAAAGTAAACACAGCTGTTTTTCAATCAAAATAATTCCGGATCTTCAGATTGTTACAATTACCACATCAGGTAACAAATAAACACACTAAAACAGAGGAAATATGGTGAAAACATTGTATTGTGACATGCTTTTCCGGTTCAAAATGTTGAAAGCATTTTTTATTGAACAAATTATTAAATCMTACATGCAGAATTTTGAAAGCCTAAACTACATGTTAAACATCTGAACACATCCTATTCACATTTTATCTCTGGATCTTTCAAACAACAACTAACAGTCTATTAATATAGCTATGACCAGCAGACTAATTTGGGTGGACATTCTTAGCTCTTGAAAATACACAAGAGAGCTAGTAAAACACTATATAATCTGTATTGTAGGTGTTAAAACATGTATTCTCTTTAAAAAAGTTTAAGAAGTATTAAAACAGCTTCAACAGTGATAAAGTAGGCTTTATTCCAATTATTTGAATTCAGTTACTCAACACCAATTTTACAATACCTAAATCTACTAAGACCTACTTCTTTTGGACCTGTGCCATCTGCTCTACCAGGTAATTTCCCAAATTATGAAATTTATAATTTTCCTCTTTAAAAATAAATTGTTGGAATTATTTATGAAGATGGTAGTGCTTAGACCCAGCCCATACATTTTATGAATATGTTACAACTACACACAGCACACAGCTTCACAGTTCATGCAATAGGCAGTGTCTAAAAAAATCAGTAACTAACTTCCAAAAACATTTAAATATCTACGGTATTTAAACACAGTGTTTTCTAGTTTCTCATAAGAAAAGTAAGCTGTAAACATTTTTGCCTTTAGTTCATGCCTTGTTTGCTAGGTAATGTGGACCTTTTGTTGTTTTGCTTTTTAATCTACAACCATTGGTGAAATAAGTCTGTGTTCCCAAAAATATTACATTCCACAAGTAAAGCACAAGTCTATTATATAACCATGTGATACAGATACAGAAAATGAACTACTGTATTCAAAAACATAAAAGTAAAGTTACTAAAACAGTCCATAGCTGTTAGAGCTGATGTTTTCAGAATACAGACCAACATTGTTACACTAAAAATGTTCAAAAATAAGGCCTCTGAAATAAATATTTCCATTCTTTAAAAAAAGATATAATAAAAATGTACATCACATGGTCAATGTAGGTATAAAAATCACTAAGTTAAACCATTCTGGATGATGTATCTGAAGTAAAATGGCCTAGATTTTGCTTCTGCCGACGTCCTCTGTTGTTTTGGGGGCATCTTCTGTTTAAAAAAAGGAAAAAGAAAAAGAAGGGATTTTTACATATGCCATATAACATTTAAATGAGCAATTGTAAATTGACTTTATTTTCTATACTTAACATAAGAAAGAGTATTTCAGCTGTGCTGACTGGGGGAATGCTCCTGCTGTTTGGTACCAGACTGACACCTGGGTCACCTGTGGGAGCCAACATTACCCTGAAGGGAGGGCTGCTTGGATTTGAGACTGAAAGCAGCAAGGTGCTAGGTACTTCAACCTTGATCCAGCAAAACACATACTGCTTGAGTGAGTGCACTGGCTTTACTTTTTACACCTAAAACTCAGTGCATAGTAGGACTGTTGCTGGATCAAGGCCAGGGGACTAGATGCTTTCATTCAGTCTTTGCAGCACATGACCTTCAGGTGCCCTGCTACTTACTGGCACTAACAACACAGAGCCCACCTTGCAGACTTTGTGGGAGACTCAGACTTTCCCTTTCTTGGGGATGGTTACATGACTAAGAAAGGATTTATGAAAGCCAGCAATTCTGAATGGAAATGGACTTACTCAGTACTTCAGAGAGCAGGCAATGCAAGATGGAGCAGTTCTGCTGGGAGGCACCAAGACAGCCTGCCCACTGTATAGGGAGTTGTTGAGGGGAGGACGAAAGAGGAGGCTGCCTGACCTGCCACATAAGTGTTTGGACCAGCAGGGTATTGGGTAAAAAAAGGGATGACCTTAATTCCATGAGCTAAACATGTCTTTTATATGTGCAGGAAGCATTAGATTTGTTTAAGTATACCTGCTACATTGAACCTTACAAGAGAGATAGGGAAGGATGCCTATATTGTTCATTCATATGGGTGTCACTCAGCAACACTGAGCTTGGAAAGCTGTGCACTAATGCAGTAGCAGAAAGCTCTGAGACTATAAGTGAAACTTAAAAAGTGAAAGAAGCAAAGGAAGAGTTGAAGAGCAGAGGTAAAGTGTGGCATGGATGCCCAAATGTAGGATGGAAATGCTTCATGAACCTATAAAGTTTTCCTTTGAGAACAGCAACTTGACAAGTCTCTAGTTTCAATGGCAGGGACGGGAGTGGAATCATATCTTCTATGTGATATCAATGCTTGAATTTCTCCAGTGAAGGTCTAAAACATTAGCTGACCTTTTAGATATGCTACAAGGTTGATCTGTTCTGCTAGGTATTTGGTTTGGTGATTCAGAGTGATCACTAGTGATTTGAGAATTTAAATGAATGTATGTTGTGTGACATAAACTGGCAATATGATGTTGCATAATCATTCTACTCAGCCATTAGATATATTTGATCTGGGTATTTCTAAATATATGTTAAAGCACATAAAACTTCAGGAAGGTCAAATATTTAAGTACTTAAAAGATATATATACATACAATGTGTAATTTTACACTGGTTTTGTATTTACCTACCTTGTTATGCACATGACAATTGCAACTATAATGGCAATCTGTACAGCTCCAATTATTGCTGCAATAAGGACATGCGTAAGCTTTTGTCTACTTGGGACAACATAAAGAATGCTAAAGTCTGTCTTTTCACAGTGCTGTCCAGTATATCCTGATTCACACCTGAAAAGAAAAGGAATGTTTCATGGAATATATATTTTGACAAGTCTAGTCATTTTTCAGATAAATAAAGAGTCCGAGATGTGGCATAAAGAGCTCAGTAATCCATGAAAATGTGAAAGATCAAGATATAAATGTAAGGCCTGGAGAACATTACAATGACAGCAGGACAGAAACACATTCATCAGTGACATCACTGCTATTTCAGCAACTCAGAAGGCACTACTTTCTGAAGTCTAAAATGAAACCTAAAGAGCATAACTATACAAAAGAGCTCCTCTGAGATCCTGCCTGTTTTGTGAATGAGTGAAGCAGTGTGGATGGTAGCTGAGAAACAGCTGGTGGGAAGGCAGAGGTGCGGTGGTGCCTGGATTTGAAAATGGCTTGGATTCCTGTGGCAAGAGAAGAAACAGAATGGATATTCTCCACTTTACTGGGTAAGATATTAGTGGCCCTCTCTGAAAGTCTACCTTCATGGTAAAGGCCCTAATTTGGCACAAGACGTATGTGGGGCAATTTTTAGGAAGAATAAAGAAACTAGACGAAACAAGTAGACAGACTAAATGAAACAATATAATATGTTGACAGAACTCAACTGTAATATTGATAAAAGTGAAGAACGAAAAGGAGGAAAAGAAACCCTGAAAAGTGAGAAAAAAAGAATATGCTTTTTCAAGCTGCAGCCTACAAAAATGGAATCCTATGAAACCTATTGGACAAGACTAGCATCAAAACCCCTCCTGCCCTGTCCCAAAAACCAAGTCTTTTCCATCTTTCTCTTTGCTAAGTAGCTTTTACCGAAAGTCAATGAGAATTTCAGGCTAAATGTGCTTCACAGAGATCAGGTTTTGCCCTTGTCAGCTGTATAGAAAAATCATGGAGACTCAAAACTGGCCAGCTCACTCAAATGAATCTCACAGTCCCCTCAGGGAAAACAGAGCTACCTTGCAGGACACTAATGGGAGGGAACCCAATAGCCCACATCTGCTTAAGTGAGAGTTCATGGAAGAATCCATAGAAATTTGCTAGGGGTGGTGGAAAAACGGTAGGAGGCAGAACAGAAGCAGCTGCTCTAATTAGTATCTTGCTTGAGCAAACCAGCAGTTATCTCAACAGGAAACTCAACAGAAGCTCTTCCTGATCAGTGACATACATTTTCAGTGAAAGCAAGATGTGCTAATGGTGAAGGTGGCAATGAAAACATGCTCTGGAGCAATTTTCCAAGGAAAAAGAGAGGCTGCAGCGCAACAAGGAAAAGCAAGAGCTACCCAAGACACTGAGCTGGAGTCTGCACAATCAAAGGCCACAACTTACAATCCTCCATGTTGCCTCTGAGCTTTTAATCTCTTCTCCTCTTGCCGGTTTGGGCAGAGAGAAGAAAAATTTCAGCTTTCATTTTGAAGTATGAACCTGTGACTATTTTAAAGGATAGCTTTACAAGGAAAAAAGTAACAAGTTATTTGTACAGCTATCCTTTAAAACAGATTGATGCGAATTTATCATTAAGGATGACTGAATCATACAATTGGCCACCAGTTCTGGATTAGAAAGCTGGACATGAATTAAGGACACACAGGCACAGAAACAATCCTATTTTAAACTGGATCGAATAAGCCTGAATGCAACATAGAATCAGTCTCATCCATCCATAAGCTTGGTAAAGCAAGACAGGAACTAATTCTGTTTGTAGAAACAAAATAATTACTCCACAGACCTTCCTACAACTGCTAATGCAACTCCTAATCTTCGTTTGCATGCAGGGAAAAAGTGTTGGGGTTTACACATTCACAGTCTTGTGACTCTATTTTCTCCAGCCAAGGGCTGATGCATAAGATGTTTTGGGTTCAGATATGAAACAAGTTCCAGTAAAAGCAGAGTTATTGAAGAAAAGTCCAAATTTACTGTAAGTAAGCTTGGTAATCACCATGAAAGGAACCAAGAGAAAAAGGTACTAGCAAGAAGAAGGAAGAGGAGAGGGAACACTGCTCATCATGCAAGAAGGAATGATAAGAAAGAGGGCATATTGCTATCAAAGAGGACTGAATTCTTACTTGCTACCTTGCTTTTATTTTCATTAAAGAATATAACAACAGTCAAGTGTCATCRATGTGAGAATTGCTTTAAAGCACAGGAGGCAAAACAAAACAGAGGAAGCAAAAATAATTCAAGACATTTCCTCAGAAACACTGATGTGATAGGAAATTATTTCTGAGAAATATTGAGGGGAGATTCAGGAGTATGGATTTCCTGCAAGAAGAAGTGCTTGTGTTAAGTGGTGGTGGGATGGAAATATGAGGCACCAGTTTAAGTTACCTGCTAAACCAGCAGAACAATTTTTAAAGCGTTCTGCATAAATATAGAGCATGATAAATAGAAGACAGCATGGATTTACCAAAATATGCTGTTCATTCAATTAATTGACTTAGCATAATGAAGCTATAGATTTATTTGCAAGGAGATAAACTGTGCCTTCTTGATGCAGCCTGCTGTAAAGACAGGGCAGAACTGTACTGCACAAGGGGGGCAGCAAGCAATAGCCCAGATTCCAGCTGTACAAAAGCTGCTATGCTAAATATTATGCAGTTTACTGCAAAACCTTGCTCCCTCCCTCCTCGCAGTTCCAGAGCAAAAGAATACTTCAATCAAGTACTGCTGCCTAATACCCACCAAAATAACGTTGGGGATGTACTCAGTTTTCCAAGAGAAGCAAGAACGTGTTGGGCTCTCTTGGTTCTGGCCAAAGAAAAGAGAAAGACAAATACAGTCCTAAAGGGAAGTTGAAAATAAAAAAGAAAGTGTCTCAGATGGGAAAAGGAAAAATAAAGGTTTTCAAGTGCTTAAGTCTACAATCACACTGGCTCTCCTTTCTGGGCTTCCTGCTCTCTGGTCAGACTGGAAACCCTTAAATCTTGGCAGTAGAAAAAGCCCTGAATGCACTCACTCATTAAAGATCAAGGGAAAAGAAATCATAATGGAATCTAACAGATTTACACCTGAAGGTTCCAAAGTATAGGAAAGCAAAGAGTTATAGCATCATCAGCTACATTAATCTGAAAGTATAAGTTTGCAAGATAAAAGTTCTGCAGTGAAAGCTATTACTAACAAGTGGGAAACTTTTAAGAAGAAGCATCCTTTTTCTATGAATAGTCTTTTAAATGATTTTTTTGAAGGAAAACAGAAGTAGAATTTACTTGGTGAAATTTAAATAAAAACCTATTTGGGAGCTAAGGAAATAAAATGGAAATATCAAATTTCTTGGGAAAAATTTAATGGCTTAATACTGATTTTACTGAGCTACTAGATTATATTTAGCAGACAAAAGACATAGTCTAAAGAGTATTTTGCAATTCTGTTCTGTCTATATAAAATAAAGCATATTACTTTGAAAAAGAGTAATAAAATGTTAAAAATATATTGATACTCTAGAGAGAATTTGTGAATAGAGCAATAAAAGGCCCAGATAGCATGAGAACAGACTGAAAGAGGTCAATGGGGAATGTATGCTAATACAGAAAAGCCATGCAAGGAAAAAGCAGCATTTTATTTTCTCTAGATAGGATTTAGCAGATGAAAGTAAGGAGACAACATTAAGGCCACAATTCTCAAAGGGATTCAGAACTATCTAATACCTGAGCTGAAATAAAGCAAGAGACCACTTCTGTGAGCCCACTTTTGTGCTGTGCAAGGATTCAGCATTTTGGGTCCAAAACATATACATGCCACACTCCCACTTGGCTCAACTCCCTGCAGCAGTCCTGGCATTCTCCTGTTCCTCCCTTTTCCCAGGTTCTCAACGATATTTTACTGCCTTTCACCATTCACCCATGACTTCTGAGCCATCAGGTTTTATGCTATTCTAATAGGACAGTTATCTGTGCCTGGGAGACTGAACCCTTCCTCCTAGCACTATTGGTCTCATGACTGGTGTAGCTATGAACTGCCCACAATATAGGATATGGTTTATGTGCCACTGCTTAGCTATTTGCAAACTGATACATTTTGTGATTATGTTTAGAGAGCATTTTGATTAAGTTTTACAGTAATTTCAAGAATATTTCGTAGGCATTTAGGACTTACCGGCAGGAAGCCTTCTGAGTGGAATAAATGAATTCACATTTTCCATGTATACAGTAGCCATTGAAACTTTCTGAACAAGGTATGTGGTTTCCAATGTAAATGTCTTCTCTTTGATCACTGGCATCTTAAAAAGAAATATACATAAATAATTATAAATAGCTTTACAATATTTATAAAAAAACCCTCAACCACGAATAGCATATCTTTAAAAACTGGTAGTGGAGAAGGGAATACAGAATAATAAAGCAAAGGCATAAGGATAAAGCTTCAGAGATGCCTACAGAGCGTTGTTAGGATGTATTGCACTGAAAACATTCCTTGGAGATATCTAAATATGCTTTTTTGTCAGCTTTGTTGAAAAGAGAAAAGTCTTCAAGACACAGAACCAACCCGATGCAGGAAGATGAGCAGAAGTTTTTTCAGTGGCATTGTGGCAAAGGGCTAATACACAGAAACATAAAGCTCCCTCCAGCATTTTAGCAGAGGAAAAAAACCTGAAGAGTCAAGAAGGAGGTAAACCATATTTTATGATTACTGGATAGAGAATAACATGATAAAGCCCTGATCTGACTGATCTCACCAGTCACTATAACTGAAATCAAACACATTAAAACAGCTACCTCAGAGAAACATTTTGATGGAGAGGAAAGTTCTAAGTGCTGAAGTGAGTCTGAGATATTAATTCCTTTGGCAGGCAGTCCCCCCTGCCCCAAGATCTTTTGTATATCTGTCACATTACTAAAACTAACAAAAGTTGTGTACATTTTCAACCATTCTTTCCCCTAAATTATTCTGTAATAAAGTCCTAAACACAGGAGTTTGTATTTGGTTCTGAACTTCTCTAAGGTGCAGGGATCTAGAAATGTGAATGCTATGCTGAATTTGTGGAATTATGTTTATTTCCATGGCGATAGACTACAGCATCACAAATACAAGATGATAATGAACTGCAGGTGCAAAGGAAAAGGTGACTGTGGAAAAGAAACCTCTTGTACAACTGCAGATATTTGAAATAACACCAGAAAGGAAAGAGAATGTCTTTATACAACAAAAAAAGGCTTGCTGCTGTTTTAGGTTTTCCCTGAACATTTTCTGTTATATTTTCTAATTTGTTTCAAGAAAAATATATATTCTAAATGTTAGAGGTTTTAGATACCAGGAAGCCTGTTGGTTCAAGCTATGCTTCAAAGATATAAAAGACTTGCTATATTGGAAGAACATTGCCCAGTACTGACATATACGTTAGAAATTGGCCTAATGGAATAAACTATGTTATGGTATGTTTAAGAGGAGAAAACTGGAGATTGGTCACCCCAAACCTGTTACCTCCCTTCTCCTCCAAGCAGTTAACCACTGTCATATCCAGGCTCAATCCAAAGCTACATACAATTATATTAGTCTGTTTATATAGGTGCATCATCTATGCTTTTAATATATATACTAATATAGAATGTGAGGCCTAAGAAAAGACACAACCCTCACAAAGAGGGCTGCGTAGCCACAGCCACCCAAAGCAGAGCCAAAACTTTGTATTAAACAAAGAATGGCTGTTAAACACAGAAGATTCCTAGTGCAAAATAGACATTTACTCATCTATTGATGAGAATCAATTTTTAATCTGAGAGGCTGGCCAGACTGCTTCAGAGCTTTAAAGTAAAAGATTTTACTGGTGTAGGAGACTTGAAAGAGCAACAGAATATAAAAGTACAGATACTTTTCCAAAAAGAAGAGCCAGGCACAGAATGTGAAACCCTGATGGCCATCGTGATGAGACAAAAACAGCAAGTCAGCTGAAAAAGGGAAGAGAGACCTTTCTGGTGCAACTTTAGGTAGATACTCATACTGCAGGGAGAAGGAGACTGTCACAGTTATGAGTCTAAAGACTAAAAGTTTTTATACATTCAGCGAACAGGGTATAACACAGAGTAATGCACAAGACTTCAAAGCAAAAGAAAACAAAGAGAAGTCTGAACTGCTATTTCATCCTGGAAGAAGGAGTCATTTAAATTAGTTCACTGTAGACTCTCACTGTCTAAAAAGACCTGACTAATGATAAACAAAAAAGTCTAAACTTTTTTTACAGAGACATACTGCCTTAATTTACAGTATTTGCCTAATCTGAGACTGCATGCACCTCTGAGTGCACAAGCAATACACGTTTATAATAATAATAATATACACTGCTTTTTCCACTAACTGGATTTCAAGGGCAATTTCTATGCAATAAAGGAAGGGCTGTAACTTCTTTGGAATAGGAACCAAAAGTGGTGTTTCATTACATGACATAATGAGGTGTAAATTCCATTTGGTGCCTCTTATGCCTTCCTTATATAAGTGAAAATGGGCGTTAAATCATTCCAATTGGTACCTTTTAAGTAGTGAAAATAAGAGAACCTGTGAAAAGGAAAAATATATGGAGCCTTTTGGCAAAGAATGGGTTTTCAAGAAGCCTACATGGAGTATCTAAAACCATGGCTGGACAGCTTTACATTGGGAGGCCATGGGAGTGCCAAACAGTATAACGACAGAAAAAATAAAGACCAGAGCTAACAGAGAAGATGCTCCTCTTTGTGAGAGAAGAGGAGGAAAGATTAATAGCTATGGAGATGTGCTCTTTGCCTTAAGTGTTATCTTTCTTGTTTAAGAAAGATAGAAGTGTTTTGTCCTGGACAGCAACGCTTTGAATGACAGCAATAAAATGCAGAAAGGTGTGTGTTCTGAGAATGCACTTAACACACATGAGGTACTAACAAGTAAAATAACTAAGAAATTGAAGATCTCTCTAAAATTTCATTTATGCTAAGCATTTCGTTCATATAGCTAAAACATTTCAAACAATGTGATTCAGCATGTTCATTTCTATAGAACATTTTAAAACCATCTAACAGAGTCTGCCAGTTTTTTCATAAGTGGTCAGAAAAGACTGGTCACAGGGGGCTTATGTCATTTCAGCAGGAACATGGTGGCTTGGTGACAGTAAAGGCATTGTCACAGCCACTGGGCAGATTCCACTCCTGTGACAGATGAGCAGAGGGGTGAGCAGCTGAGCAGCATAGAGAAATACAGCAGGCAAAACTCACAAAACATTCATACCTCCTTCTTGCCAGCCTTGCAAGGAGAGTGCTGTAAGAATGAACCTGTTCTTTCTGTCTGCCTTGGTTATAGAAATCAAAGTTCTGAGGCAGATGAAAAGGCACCTCTGTGCTCTATTTTGTCACCTTGTAAAACTGTAACCTAATAGCATGATGTCAGTACAATACCTTTCACCTCTGGCCGATACTGCATTCCATCATCTTTCTTTCCAACTGCATTTGTGTCATCTGTTTCTGGATGATAAATACAAGCATAGATAGCTATCAGAAAAGGCTTACTTCCAGACCACTACATATATGTTATTGAAACATCAGAGAAGAAAGTATTTCAAAGAAGTATTTTAATTACAGTATAACTGGTCACATTCCCACATTGCTCCTCCTGTACAAGCAGGCATGTACTGTAAAGGCAGTAACACCAGCATCTGGAGCAATAAGGGGCACATTACAAGGTGTAGGTTCTGAACAGAAATGTCTTTTGTGATATGGGCCTAGATTATTTTAGTGACCGTCTCTGTTTTGTTTTTGGAACAGTCAAGGTTGCAGCTTCTAGATGTAACTGCCAAAGAGATGTTGGAAAGGTATTATTCCTATGAGAAGGTCCTAAATTCAATTCACCTTTGCTTGGCTGGATTCAAGACCCCAAAACTGAACGGTTGTGCACATAATTAACAATACATGTGGAAGTAATCAAACTGTTTCAGTGAACCATTCCAAAGTTGGAAAAGGAAGCGCATAAATACTTGCACTATTGAGCCCCAAGTTTACTTACCTTAGAAATATATTGTATGGCCCACATCAGCAATAGTGAACATTTTCCACATACTAGTATACTAGTATTCCTTTTTCTCTCCTGCTTCTTACTACCCCCTCATATAAGACCTGGTATGCTATTGCTTATATTCTCCTAAGACCTTCTGCTGTTTTTCCAGGCAACAGCAGCCAGAAAAAGCTAATGTAAACAGGCCATATCTGAATCATTCTGTGGGATTCAGGAACTCAAAAGTCTCCCTAAGTGGGAAAACAAAATATAGGCAGGGAATTCACTGATAACTAGATCAGTGAGTTCTAAATAAAAATGGTAAAGAAAAAGTTCTGTTGAGCCTTTTATGTCAGAATTTACATTTATAAGAAAAATAAAATCAAACCTACCTGAGCAGTGGCCAAGATGTCTTATGTCAATCTGTTCTTGTCTCAGACATGATGCTTCTCTAACAAAGCATGGATTGTTATAGGAACTTCCATCAGAAGCACACACAGGATTAAAACTGTATCCACTGCAATCTATATTACATACACACCTGTTAATTAAAGCACACAACAAAACAAACTTGACATCCAACAGACAAAAATTAGGTAATGTTGAGTTCTGAGTAAACACTGCCTCATATACTAATACCAGCTTCCTTTACGCTGCATGTTGCATGTAGATTCCAAAGAATTCACTTACATCTCAGATTTCCAGGCAGAATTTACAGAATTATAATAGGTGCTTCAATGTGCTTTTTAATAATTTACTGATGTTTCTTTTAGTTTTACTATGATATCAGTCTCTTTGATTAACACCTGAAAATGATAACATATTACTAGGAAGATGTATTACATTAATAAAACAGTTTAATGTGTTGTCTATTCTCTAGTGTGAACAAAACCATATATTCTACTTTTTGTGGGGGTCAGGATCCCTGAGAGTTTAAAAAAAAAAAAAGGAACTCCCATTTCTGTTAAGTAGTACAAAGTCTTTTTTTATTTCTAGAAGCTGAACAGAATCAATATGCTTGGTCAACTGTGTTATTTTAACAAGACTTTCATTCATGCCTTTGAAAGTTAACAGGCGTTTATTGTGTTGTACTGAAAACAGGATTATGCAATCTGAATTATTTCATATTGYATCCAATTAACTCTTCTGTCATTTCAAACATAGCGTTTTCCATATAATTTGCAACTAGGGACCATAAAATGAAAGGGTGGGCAAAAAGAAGACCTACCACATAGGTGGTTCCTAACAACCCAAAGGTAGATCAGCCAGAGACTTAGATAAGACTATGACAGATCACCCTTTGGTTAGATAGTTCTGTTACCCCAGGAAAAAGCTCTGAAATTTGACATGTGTGAATGGCTTAGCAGCACTTTCTAGTTCAGAAGCTCGTTTATTTCAGTCAATATTCTAATTTTTAACTGAACTTTTTTTTTTTAGAGGAAAGTTCTCTGTGCATTTCACAGTACTCTGCAAGCCACGCTCTGCCTCTAATGGGGAGAAGTAAGGAGTTCTGGCTGGAGAATGGGAATGAGGGTGCCTGGTGGAGCTCTCCACCTGGCCCCTTCTGCATGCTGCGAGAGCAGGAAGGGTTACACTGCATCTTCTCAAGAAGTGGAGTGAGCACATATATCTCTTACCTCAGTAAGCTTCTTTCTTCTCCATGCCAGGAAGCCCACACACAGGGCACATGATATGACTGTTAGGAACTGCCACTAGCTTAATCTTGAATCATTCTAATAAGACATGGATGAAAAACCCCAAACTACTAACTTGCAGGATTTTTATGTTCTTTCCAGATGTTTCTGATACAAGTGAATGAACTAAGTTGATACACGTAGGCCTGAAGTCGGTAACAATAGAACTGAATTCCATGGTGCAGAAACACTGAAGATGGTCAGAGTGCACTGAAATCAGCACACTTTGCTCCATACAGTTGCAGATGGGTCACTGCCTCTGATTTCATCTGCTTAGTAATTAGAGGCCTGGCTGATGCCCGAGTTCTGGGAGAACCCAGGTAATTAAAAGCAATTTGACCTCTAATTTTGCTAGGTGAAATTAAGGCAGATGATATTCACCTTATATAACAGAGTTCCTAAATCTTCCTGTGATCCTTGTGCTGAAAGACCTCAATGCCTTCTAAGTTTCTTGAATAAGAGCAAATATTTCGGGTTTTACTCTGAACCTTTTTTCTTATTCCTCCTGCCATTTTCTCTCCCTCTCTTTCTCTGAGCATCTTTTGTTATCCAATTAACAAATTACTTGTGGCTTTGAAGATACTGCTTTTCCCAGTAGTGTTTCATGCCCATGAACTTCAGAATATAGCTAGACTAAAGAACATCTCCAGCAAACTGATTTTTAAGTGCACCTGCTGACAGTTAAAAACTGCCCCGGTAAAGAGTCTCTACACATCTTAGGGACCTACCTCAAAGTATTCCTTAAGTCACTAAATATCAACATGATGAACCTACAATAATTTTTCTTACTAGAAAGGTGAACCATAAACCGAGGAAAGGAAGTACTTCTTTGTTTACATACTCCCACATAATTTTAAACCTAGTAAGGGGCTTATTAGGATTAAACCTAATATATGCAAATATGCATCTAAAAGGCCCACAGCGCAGCAGTTCTGCACCACTGACACAAACTGCTAAGAGTACTATAGTCCTCATTGTATGACACTGGCTATTTGCTTACTAATACCTTTACCTGGTCTTAGCACAAAGCGATCATTGCTGCATGTGCATGCCCATGCTTGTCAAGTTCAAGCACATTTATTTCTATTTCCAGACAGTTTCCATGCCCAAGCAGCTGTCTGTCAACATCCAAGGTCTACAGTATCATAATTAATGTTGTTGTTTTGTCATTCCAGTGACTTTTGAAAATATTTCTTTCTTTCTTGTGGTGTCACTACAGAGTTGAAACTGCTTGGAGGATTTTTTGTTGTACATTGTCATCCTTTGTCATGTTCAGATTTAATAACTAATGTCAAATGCTTACTTCCTTAGGACTGCAAAATGCCCATTTTGAGGCAGTTGCAAATTTCTGACTATGTTTACACTTAGGTTACTGTTTCCTTAACTCTAACCATCTAGCTTATGTACAAAAATTTCCCTTTATTACTTAAAATTTTGCATATAAATGTAGGAAAAGAAAAAAAGCAAGATGAAATCTTGTGACATTTCCATGATGACTAAGACAGTTTGAAGCAATTGAAGCACACTTACCAACTACAATGGTTTACAGTTGCTTTGTCTTGTTCAAGCAGAACAGAGCTGGTGTTTGTCACAGGTGAGACAGATAAATGACAGCCTGTAGTGGACCTGAATACTGGGATTTACTGGATGGTTACCAGCACACCAAACCTCCAGCTGGTTTGACAGACCCTGATCAGGTGGTAGGTCAGGGTGTAAGGGTTACAGGCACACTAATCTCCGGTGAGGCCCTCGCTGGCAAGATAGACCCCCAACCAGCTGGCAGGCCACATGCCTGCTGCCCACAAGCATAATGGTTATCAGTATTATAATACAGCACACTGATACAACAGTGATACAACACTCCCCCTGCTGGAGGGCCGTCCTTAATGCAGAATCACAGAATGGCTGAGGTTGAAAGGGACCTTTAGAGATCATCCAGTCTAACCCCTCCTGTTCAAGCAGGGTGACCTAGAGCACATTACTCAGAACCATGTCCCATCAGGTTTTGAATATCTCCAAGGATGGAGACTCCACAGCCTCTCTGGGCAAACCTGTTCCAGTGCTCAGGCAACCTCACAGTAAAAAAGTTTTTCCTTATGTTCAGACAGAACTTCCTGTGTTTCAGTTTGTGCCTGTTGTTTCTCGTCCTGTCACTGGCACCACTGAAAAGAGTCTGGTCCTGCCCTCTTTACATCCTCCCTTCAGATATTAGAATACATTAAGATCCCCCCCTCTACCTTTCCTTCTCCAGGCTGCAGAGTCCCAGCTCTCTCAGCCTTTCCTTGAATGAGAGATGCTCACAGAATCACAGGATCACAGAATGGTTGAGATTGGAAGGGACCTCTGGAGATCATCTAGTCCAACTCCCCTGCTCAAGCAGGGTCAGCTCAAGCACATTGCCCAAGATTGTGTCTAGACGGCTTTTGAATATCTCCAAGGAAGGAGACTCCACAACCTCTCTGGGCAACCTGTTCCAGTGCTCAGTCACCCTCACAGTACAGAAGTTTTTCCTCATGTTCAGGCAGAACTTCCTGTGTTTCAGTTTGTGCCCGTCGCCTCGCATCCTATTGCTAGGCACCACTGAAAATAGTCTGGCCCCCATCCTCCCTACACCCTCCCCTCAGATACTTATACACATTGATGAGCTTCTCCCTCTGTCTTCTCTTCTCCAGGCTGAACAGGCCCAGCTCTCTCAGCCTTTCCTCATATGAGACATGCTCCAGTCCCCTAATCATCTTTGTAGCCCTTCACTGACTCTCTCCAGTAGTGCCATGTCTCTCTTGTACTGGGGAGCCCAGAACTGGACACAGYACTCCAGGGGTGGCSTCACCAGGGCTGAGTAGAGGGGGAGGATTACTTTCGTTGACCTGATGGCAACACTCTTCCTAATGCGCCCCAGGATACCGTTGGCCTTCTTGGCCACAAGGGCACAAGGGCACGGTCCCTTAGTCATCTTAGTAGCCCTTCACTGAACTTGCTCCCATAGCTCTCTATCTCTGTCATACTGCACTCTGATAGGCTGTGATCTCAGGGTTCAGTAAACAGCATCAGTATTCTATTTTTGACATCATTTTCTGTCACAGGAGAGACAGTAACACCCCCTCACCCCTCTTTGAATTCATATAAAAAAGATATTTTGAATAGAATTTAAAACTTTAGTTCTTCTCATATTTAATACATATTAAAACACCATTCTGCATTTGTTGAGACAACATTGCAGTTTTGATTCTAACTGGTTTTTATATAGAATTTTCTTTATATTCCTTATATAAAAGAGCAAGATGCATTTCCATCCCTGATCATCAGTAGAAATAAAAATGAGGTGTGCTGTATCAGTGAGTTGCCTGATGTAAGCAGGTAAGTGCACACCAGAATTACAATGTACCAAAATGACTGTCTTGTAATAACAAAGTAATAGAACTGTATGTATCATGCAACAATATTTGTAATAATAGGAAGTGTCTCAGATATAAAAACTCAATTCTTATGTGAGGAATTAACTTCCTATAATCTCTTAAAAATTGTTGTTTTGACCCCTCAGTATATTTTTTTAAATGTTAAAGACTGGTTTGGATGGCTGGCACAATCCAAGGAGATGATAGCATATGATGATGTTAGTCATATATAACTACAGAACCAGGTTCAAACCTAGGTCTAATTTGCTTCCTTGCTGTAAGCAGACCAGGAGTGGGAATATGGGACAACCACAGCTGAAGCGATCATCCACCCTGCAGAGCAGTCAGTAACACTGCTTGAATAGCGTGTGAGAAATCTCACAGACAGGCAGCACAGAAACTTGAGCACTGTTCCTCAGGCAAATGTCACTCTGACTGGTATGTTTATTCTTTATGAGTGTCCCCATAAGGGAATCAGTAAGAATCCTGGGAATGGGGAAGGATCTGGGGAAAGAAAAGCTAAAATTTTGCAAATTTTCACAAAGAGAAAAGCAACCATTCTGAAAACATCCAAAACAAAAATGGTAGAGCATTTTTAAACTTAATTGTATTTTTCTCCCCAGCTCTCAAATATTTTTGCTTTTTGGACTAACTTCAAGCAACAATTGCCTGAAGTCCAGCAGTGGTCCAAGCATAAATTACTA
Organism: Apteryx rowi; assembly: GCF_003343035.1. Classification (NCBI taxonomy): domain Eukaryota; kingdom Metazoa; phylum Chordata; class Aves; order Apterygiformes; family Apterygidae; genus Apteryx; species Apteryx rowi. Next base: position 177,600 of record NW_020451290.1, read on the forward strand.
AGTGAGGCTGACATGGAGCTGACAAAAATAAACGTAAGCACAGCAAAGTCTGCATCAGAAATGAAAAAAAAAAACCTACATTAAAAAGCTCCTCTGTTTCCCTGTTGCTTTTTGAAGGTGCCAGTCTTGCCTCAGGCTTGCCAAAGCCAAGCTATGTTGGATACATCAATCACCACATCCCAATACAAGTAAAAAATCTTGGAAAATCTTAGAAAAAGGTCTCCACAGCTTGTGCTCTCCCAGCTGCTCTGCTGTTGGCTTTTGTATATATTTGACAGACCTGAACCTGCCTGGTGCCCCACAAAAAGAAAGAAAAATCTACCAGCTAACCTTCTGGCTGATATATGGCTGCCCAATGCACCCCTCAGAAGGGTGTTAGTCGCTTAAGGAAAAGTCACTTAAGAGAAACTTGTATTAAGGACCTCTTGCAGGTGCTTGATGCTTATTACCAAAAAGAACTGAATGAGTGCTTGAAGTTTTTGCCTTAACAGCTTGGTTGATATAAAAGTTACACTGGGATAAAAGGAGCCGGAGCACCACAAGAATTTTCTCATGATAACCTTCCTATTGGTTTTAACCAAAAGGCTTGAAACAGCTAGTTAATTCTCCAAGTGGATGTCTTGTTAGAGAGGGTTGCTGCTTAGTGTTCTCAATACATCTTTTCTCCCTCTTAGTCCTGCAAAGTCAATAGGATTTATTCAGATGTTTTTAGGATGTACTAGGGTGTATAGAAAGAAACTTCATTTTATGACTTATGTCATCAGAGCATTGGTTCCCCAAGAAAGAAGGCACCAATTTGCTTTTCAGAATCAAACAGAAGTTTAGATTTCCTGTGACAAATGCTTTTAGAAGTTGCATACATAGTGTTCATAAACAACATTACTTAAATACAAAAACATTTGAATTTTGGATAAATACAAAGTGATAAAATTAGAACAAAGCTCAATTTTAGGTGTTTTTAATAAATAAGAACAGAGTGTACTGATCATTTATAAAGGGCTACTAGTTGTAGCAAAGAAAACCTGTTTAGTAAAATGATGTGACACATCTGAAATGAACTCAGGCTGTAAGAACACTTGCTGTTATCAGTAAATTAATTAGATCCCCAGAGATCAGAACACCTTTCAAAGCTCCTTTTTGTTTTCAGGCCTCAAGGTGTACATGATATGTTGGAAGTTCTGTGTGCTTAAGAAACATGGCAGACTGCAAGAAAAGAGAAAAGAAAGGATAGCACAAGCATTAGATATTTGTGGAATGGGTTTGGCTTTTGAGAGAGGCCAACCTTTCCAACTAACAGATCAGGCTGCTGTATTTGTGTCCATCTGGGATTTGCTCAAGAAAGTATTTTTTCAGGACTGGCCCCCCCCCCACAGAGACTACTGCTCGCTACCTATTTCTAGTAGCAGCAGTAAGCTTTCTCAGCTACTCACCTATTTATTGGCACACCTATTTACAAATTTAAAATGGAAATACTAGAATTAAACAAAGTGTGTGAGAACAGCAGATGAATAAGTATATGCTAGATAGAATAAATTTAGGTGAATTGAAATAGCAGGGGTGTTGCAATTGCAGTTAAGCAGATAACCAAATGTGATAAAGTCAAATGAAGGATTACCTTCATCTGCTGTTTTGTCCCTTGTGTGCAATTCTTCCCAGATGAAACCTGAACTAACAATCTTTGGATTTCAAAGTGATTTCTCTATCTATTCAGCTAGAGCTAAATCTTCATTAGTTTTACTGGAATTCTTTTTAAAACCCCTTTGTAGCACAGAGAAGATAAGGACAAGAGAACTAGATTTCAATTCCACTAGCTTCTCTGCAGCCTGCTTGGACATCCTCTCAATCTTTACTTCTCCTCAGCAATGCAGAACATCCTTTAAATACAATAAGCTTCAACTAGCTTTCAGCCATGGCCTTGGCCAGTCCAGTGCCCCCTCCCTTCTCCCTCTGTTCTGATTTCATGGCATGACTTTCTCTGACCATTGCAGAAATTAAGTCTCTAGTTTTAGGTGGCTTCCAGCAGCATATATTTGTTTTCACAAGACTGACCTAACCCCCTCCCACCCTCAAATAACATAAACCTTCAAAGACTTTGCACACACTTGTCCAAAGTTTTTTAAATTTATATGTAAATAAACAGGCCTGGATTATTATCCACCTAGAATCTATTAAATTTTTTAATAGTCAGTATAATGAGGAGACTGTTATACTATTCCTTCCATATCAGGATTTACTATAGCCCAGTATTACATAATTCAATAATCCCAAAACACAATCAGAAATCCCCTCTTTCGTTTGTTGTGTTATTTTACAGCTTTTCAGGACATAGGATTAAGAAGCCCTTCCTTATGAATACCTATATATATATTTGTGTGTGTGTGTGTGTGTGTATATATACTCTCTCACACACACACACACACACACACACACACACACTACATCATGTCCTAAAAAGGTCAAAACTTGTTCACTATGGTAAGTGAGTGAACAAGTGGTCAAAAGAGGCTAGTATGAACCAGTATGCTATACATCAAAAGATCAAATTGTTCCCTGGAAAACAAATAATACAGACAAAGCAAAGGCCAGAACCTGAAAATGTCCCTGTAGATATTTTTAAGTGTTAATACCAATAATACTGAATTCCTGTTTTGGCCATTGTGAAAACAGATATTATGTAAATTATACTCCAGCTGGATCTATGTGTCGCTGAGATACATTTCCTTTCCAAAGTAAATTTTGTAAAACATTAATCTGGAAAGGTCTACTTGGGGATCAGTTGTCAATCTTTCTTGAAAATCTACATTAGGAGTCAAAACAGATCTTTGATAGCATAGTGAGCTTTACTAAAAGAGACTGAATGTGCTCAGAATCTCATTTTAATATTTCATCTGTTAAAAAACAAAAAATAGGTAAAACTGAGAATGTTAGCTAAATTTAATAACACATGACACATTAAAATGACAAATTTGAACTTCTACAGTGAAGCTATTTTTGAGTTAACAGGATTATCTCATCAGAGAACAAAAAAGAAAATTGACATTTTTGATTAAAATTAAAAAAAATTATTGAAGCCACTTGGGGACTGAAGGAAAGGAAGATTGTCACGAAACACTTGATAAGCTGTAGGACAGGGCTACCACTCAAAAGGGGCCTTGACAAGCTGGAGGAACAGGCCAGCAAGAACTTCCTGAAGTCCAATGACAAATGGAAAGTCTTGCACCAGAAGTGGAATAGCTCCACACTACAGGACGGGCTGGAGATGGACTGTCTGTGGAGCAGTTCTGCAAAAAAAGGGCCTGGGGGTCCTGGAGGACAACAGGTTCACATGAGCCAGCAATGGGCCCCTGCAGCAAAGAAGGTCAACTGCATCCTGGGCTGCATCAGCCAGCAGATCATAGCCAGCAGAGCAGGGGAAATGATTACTCCCCCCCACTAGTACTCATAAAGACACATCTGGAACACTTTGTCCAGTTTTGGAACCCCCAATACAACAAATATTTGATAAACTGGAGAGGGTCCAGTGGAGAGCCACTAAGATGGTTAGAGGGCTGGAGCATGTGATGCCTCAGGAATGGCATGGGAGGCTGGGCTTATTTAGCCCAGAGGAAGCTGAGAAGGCATCTAATTGCTGTCATCAGCTACCTAAAGAGGGGTTATCGAGAAGATAGTGTGAGACTCTTCTCAGAGATGCACAGCAAAAGGACGAGAGACAACAGTCACAAGTTGCAGCAAAGAGAAATTTTGATTAAGGAAAAACATTCCTCAGAGTGAGAGCAGTTTAGCACTTGAACAGATGCCCTGGGAGCTTGTCAGCTCTCCTTCTGTTGCCCTGAGCAACCTGAATAGACTAGACATGCTTCAAGTGCAGGGAGGGAAGTTGGACCAGATGACCCCCCTAGAGATCCCTTCCAATCTCAATTATTCTACAGTTCTATGATTTCATTCTGGATATTATTTTTCGGAAGTTACAACATACTTTAAAATCAACATTCTTTCAGACACTTACTAGATGTTGGCACGTTGTTTTATTTAGGTTATCTAGTAGTCCTTTGGCATGCAAGAGGAAAGAGTGCAAGAGCAGAAGATTTAGCTCCTCATAAGCATATGCTACTTTTTTGTGTTGGAAAGATACTTCATATTTGAGGAAATAAAATGTGAGATCCGAGATGAAACCCCTACTTTTCATTTCATTCAGTCTACTTTAAAACATGAATATTGATGGGCAGGGGTGGAAAGCGAGGTACTGACCAGTCTCAGATGGCAACTTTTCCCATAATGTATACAATGTATATATACAATGTATATATCAGGTTTGTTGCCAAAGGAATAAAAAGTCATGGCCAATCCATGTGAAACCTGTCATTTGCTCCTGTTACTGCAGACCTACAGAAAATGACCGTACAAACAATATGTCATATTATGCCTTTATGCAACTTAAGACTAATGCATCCACTGAGGATTTTGCATGCTATCTAAAAGCCTTTCTATAAAGTAACAATTCTTTAAAATACTTATGAGTTATAAAGAAAGAAAAAAAGAGAACAATATTTCTGTGGTTTCCTTAACCTGACTCCTTTTTGCATTTTTATAAAGAAATATTACATAATGTACTAATTTGCATACACTTGAACATTAATTTTGCTAAGTATGGCATGCTGTTTATAACAACCATCTGCTCAGATCTCACTTCTTTCTCTCTATCAGTCCACTTAAATTAAAATCAACATTGACAATTTTTGCAGAGGCCATGGAAATAATAAAGTTGTTTATATTTTTGCATTCATTTTACCATGCATTGTTACCACTTAAGTTTTTAATAGATAATGTTTCCAAGGAACAAAACAAGATAAAGATACAAATCTAAACCTTGGTGCAAAACCTGAATTCTTCAGACTACATATAATCTTGTGTAATGAAATAATGCTTTGCAACTTTGATCAGAAACAGCCGCAATGTTGTAACTCTAAATTTGAAAACTAAAAAYTGATAATTCCTTCAAAGAGGACAGTACAGTTTAAGAGCAACAATAAATTAAAATTACTAACTTGTACCATGGGTTATATTTCAACTGCATCCAACTAAACTTGTTTAAATTTGCTTTCATAAAGCACCAAGATTTTGTAACTACATAAAACTGTAGAATAATAATTTAGGTTTGAAGGGATATTTAGAGGTCATCTAGTCCAATCTCCTGCTCAGAGCTGGCCCAGCTGGATCAGGTTGCTCAGTGCTGTGTCCAGTCAAATTCTGAACATCTCCACAGATGGAGACTCCCCAGCCTCACCAGACACATTGCTCTAGTGTTTGACCAGCCTCAGGATAAAAACATTTTCCCTTAGGTCTAATCAGAGTTTCCTGTATTCTGATTTGTGTCTGTTGCCCTTCCCACTATTGCTGCACCTTTGAGAAGGAAGGATTTGTTTAGAAATCAGCAAGTTCCACTAAAAATCAAGAAATGCCAAGTGGTTGCTGCTGCTGTCTTGCTCCTGCACCTTTCTTGTATGAATTATCTTATAGTTTTCACTGAAACTAGCAAGTGTCATAATTTTTTGCATAGGACTCCCACATCTTCAAGGCTCAGAAGAGGAACCACTGTAACATATGCAATAAAACTCTCTTTAGTAGCATCTTTCCCTTATTGGGGGAATATCTGCCTATCCTGCCCTACAGGCTGCTGTGGCTGGCCTGCTGGCAGGACCCACGCTTTCTCATTAATGATAGTTCATTTATTTCAAACCACTCAACCCTCTGTGGCATGGATGTCTCTCCTTCCACTAATTCTGTTTCTTTCCTCAGGCTAATCATTTTATCTGTAACTTAGTTTCTCTGTTCCTAAAAGGGGGATAGAGATATCCTCTTGCTTTTCAAGAGCAACTGGAACAGAAAGGAATTGATGTTTGTAGGGTTTCGGATTCCACAGCTTGGAAAAGATGAAGAAAACATGTATAATTCTTTATTTACCATAAGTATTGGACAGCATCTTATGAATACGTCTTGAGATTATCTAATGAACAGTAAGAGACAATACAGCTGACTGTTATTATCATGAAGCACAGTCCACTTAAAATGCAGTATGTGGACAAACCAATGACTTTAAGTGTTTTAACATCACAGAAAGCCAAGCAAGGCTTAAAAAGTTTACTTGACATGAACTGAATATATTTTGTGTTTGTGGTTATGTAGACATTAGGCTATTATCCAAAAAAAGCTACAGTGACCTTTCTCATGGTCTAAAAAGGAAAATCAAGATAGAATATCTTTATGAAATTATATTGCTTGTATTGCTTGCTAGAGCTGCTGGTAGTGGTAGTAATATTGTGCAAAGTTAAAATAAATAACAATATGAACCTGGTAGTGTTTATGCAAGTTTGATGGAACTGAGTTGCCAATAACTTTATATATAAAGATATAATTCTGTGGGATCTAAAAATTCCTTGAAAACATATCAGAAGAGGAGTCAAAATAAGAAGTCTTAAGGGGTGCTCTAATAATATATGTTTTTGACCCCCCCCTCGTTTCTGCCAGATAAATAATTGTTTTGATTTTAGCAAAAAAGGCACTAACTCTCACTTCTGACTTCTGCTTAAGTAAGTCTGTGGCTTTCCATGTGACTTGTCAAAAATGATCATTGCAAAAGCAATCTGTGTTAACAGGGCCCTATTTAATCTGAATCTAAACTGACACTGAATATCACTAAAGCCTGTTACAATGATTAAAGGCACTGAGAGCAGATTAGGAATTCATGGGCAAAAAATGAAGTTATTTAGGCTGGAAAATGGATAGAACTGAGAAAATGACCTGATAGGTTGTAAGCAACCTGTCAGTGAGCAGGAATATTTTCTTACTTTTGAGTATTTTCTTCTGCAGCCTTAAACACTTTCATTTCCATATAATGTTTTTAAAGGAGGACTAATTAAAGTAATCTTAGAGAGGCAAAAGAGCTTTTCCTCTTCTTGTCAAGAAGGGTAATATGGCTTCATTTTATGCAAGTAAGATGTAAGGGATAATTATTCCATGCTCACCATAAGAAAAAAAGAGAGCATCAACCCCCTTTTCACTCTCTTTACCCTAACTCTTACATAGACACTATGCTGCCACAAGAATGCAAATTCTACAAGTATAGAATGAATAGTTAAGCTTTTACAGAAGTTGAAGACTTGAGGATTTATTTTCCATAGCCAAGAGCACATCTCAGTGCATGTAACAAACAAATCTATACTGACCTTACCAGACATAAGTGAAACAGACCAAGCCAATATTGTAGAAAGTTATTATTATTATAAAAACTGGATACAGCTTACAGGCATACCTTGTTTTATTGTGCTTTGCTTCATTGTGCTTCGCAGATATTTTTTTACAAATTGAAGGTTTGCAGCAACCCTGCGTCGAGCAATTCTATCGGCACCATTTTTCCAACAGCACATGCTCACTTTGTGTCTCTGTGTCACATTTTGTACATTGTTTTTTTAGACATAATGCTATTGCACACTTAATAGACTACAGTATAATGTAAACAACTTTTATATGCACTGGGAAACCAAAAAATTCATGTGACTTGCTTTATTGCGATATTCGCTTTACGGCGGCGRTCTGGAACCGAACCCACAGTATCTCTGAGGTATGCCTGTATATGTCTGTCCACCAAAGAGCAAATTCACTTCAGTAATATGACATTTTATGAAACATGATGTATCATGCCAGTAGTCATGTGTACTATTATCATTTTGTTTTCCCTTGTACACTGCAATTTTATAAGTATTTTTACATCTTGAATATTAGTGCTAAGCCTCTCTACTGCCTGAGAAGTCTTCATACTGATATTCCATAATAAAATCTCATGTAATTAAGAAATATTTCACATGAAATGGATTCCAGCTAGAAGACAGGGAAAGGGAGAGCTGTGCTCCCGCAGATTAGAGATCTTCAACTACTTTTATTCTTAAATGCTGTTTCCTCCATTTACACAAGCATGCTCCATTCACACTCCTCTCATAATTTTCTCAAGCACCCTTGCACACTGTTTTTGTGGCTGCAATGCCAATACCTGTCCATACAGCCAAGAACCAAGTTAAGTTTCTTCCATACTGCAGGCCATTGCCAGAACAATGGCTTTGGGAAAACAAAACTTGATAAATTACCGGTGACTTCTTTCCCCTCCCTCCAAACCTGAATACCTCCCAGATCTGTCTGAAGGAGCCCCTCCCTCCATGATGTCCCTATTCATTCTGACAGCAACCTACAGAGAGTCCACATATACACTGCGATCATCATGCACCTCGGTAGGGAAATTTGGTACATCTGCTTATGTATTACAGATTGTCTTTAAAATTCTCTTGTTTCTTGGTCATTTGTTCTGAGCTCTGAAAACTGACTGATGTACTTCATCAGAGATATTTCCCAAAGGTGCTTGTTAGAGGTCTACTGTGAATTCAGTTGCCACAGTGAGTTCGGAAAAAGCGACCAACTCAGGTCCCCAGTTCAACTTAATGTTTAGATCCATGCAGAAGCAAGAGAACTTGAAGGGAAGAGAAAATCTCAGTCTTGTGGTTCTTTTATTTTGCATTTTGATTTCTTTTGTTGTCAGAGTAAAACAGAAGTCCTTCATTTGAAAAATATTTGAGAGAGATTCTCCAATACTCCTTTTTGTTTTTTTCTCCTAACACCTCACATAACTGAAGAGTGTTTGCTCTTTACTGACACATATCAAATACATTATTATTGGACAGCATTGAAACTTCAATTAGTAAGAGCAAACATTACTGTCATGCAGATGATCATGTACTTTTATTGGTTTCCTCTTTTGCTCATCAATATTTTTAAGAGAAGCTTATTACTTACCCAACATTTTCTGCATCTTCATCACACTCAGCTCTGTATTTGCAAACTCCACATTTTGAATGCTTCCTCTGAACTTCTGTCCCAGATCCTTCATACTCTAAACAGAACAAGGCATTGTTAACAGAAAGCATGACTTTTATGTGAGGCTCTATTTTTGCTTACCTAAATCCATTTGCCTTGCTATTGCCAACTTGAAGTTATCCTATACTTACACTGAAGCCATTATATTCACTTGTGCTCTCTCTTTCAAAATTGGGTAATTGGAACTTGTCAGAACAGTGAAAATGACAAGAGGGCACCCCAAAAAACAAGACTGCATCACCAATTGACTGTTCCTTTATTGTTATTTTAGTGATTTTTATTTCTTCCTGCCCCACCCCAGACACACAATTTGCACTGTCATGTATCCTAGCCACATTTAAATTTAATTGACACTGATAACATATAAACCCTGTGCCTTTTAATATCCTTGACCATTAAGTAGAAGGGATTTGAATGCTATTTTAGTTGATAGTCTTTAATAACAGACATACTTATGTAATATTACCTTTTACATTTTTCCCTCTGTTTCTGATGATTGGATTAGACTGTGCTCCTTTCTCATACATGCTGTTGCATATTTTCCAGATTTTTCTAATTAGTTGGGCAGAACTAAAAAAAGGCCTAGAGAGTCATCTTAACAAGAAACTAAATAGAAATATTATGTCCTCTAAAAGGTAGAATGAATATCTCAAATATACTGGTCCTAAAAACATCTGCATCATTCTTATTGTTGACTTCAAACTTGACGACCAAAACTCTTCATTTTGTAAAAGAGAAATATAAACTCAATAAAGTTTAATGTAGGACAACCAAAAATCGAGAAATGAATGCTGAACAGCTAGAAAATATACGGTAGAACATGGCAGTACTCTGATAACAACATTAGTTTCCCCCAGTCAGGCTTACATATTACTCAAGAATATCAAGCAAATCAAGAAAAAAGGTTTTTTTCCCTTACTTTTTCTCCCAGATTCACAATAAAAAGCAATGTATCTATAAACAAAGATGTCAATATTTTTCAGAGCCACAAGTATCACATTATTAGTAGGATGCAAGGTACTTATAGTGAATTATGACATTAAACATAGTTTGTTGCATTGCTTGAAGTTGCTGTACACCACTTCATCCCTTATCTAAGATTCTTCTCACTGAGAATTAAGATCCCAGTAGCAAAGCCATATACAAAAATAAACTTCAAACATTAAAACTTATGTTCCTTCTAAATAAACTTCATAGTTTATGTTTAATTTTCATAGGATTGCTAATGGCTGGTAAAATTTCCTTGAATCGAAAAAAAAAACACTTTAAAATCAAACATTTTGTAATGTTAAATAAGAAGCATTAGAGTGAAAAATTATGTGCAGCTATGATTTACGCTACAGATAAGGCTCAATAAGCAACTTTATATTTTTAGAGGGGATAAATCAGATTAAATGATTGAAGGTTTAGTTTCACTAGAATTAGTCTCTCGTATTTTTGATTTTAACAAAGCAATAATGGTGATAAAGACATTTGAAAAGAAGGAAAAGACCCACAGAAATTTGCAATGGGAGTCAGGAACAGTTTAAGGTATTACAGTTATTACACAAAGCATATTACAGTATCATTTTAGTGTAAAGCTATCTACTCAAGGCTGTCAAATGCACACAACACTAAAAATAAAGCAGTTCTGTGTGCTATAGCAACAGGAGGTCAAACACCACCAAACAAAAAGAGTTGGTGTTCCTTAAATGTAAATAGGAAGAAAGGAATCCACAATAGTCCTTCCTAATTTACCCATATCTTGGCTGAAGGGAACCTCTCCCTCCTACATGTGGCTGGGCTTACATGGAGAATAATGTAAGTGATTCTTTATCAAATTAACTTCTATCTGAAACATGTCATGCATTTTTTAAGATTAACACATATCCAAACTTCATTACGAAATTTCCAATGCAGAAATTCCTTCACTACCTTTATTAAGGTGCAGTAGTGGTCACTTTTGCTTATCTTTACAAATGCATGTTATCTTTTTCATTTGATTTTTTTCTTCATTTGAAATACCACATACTTATGCCTATGCTTGCCATGCTAGAGTATCCTTTAATAACAGATTTCACTTTTCCATGTCAATATTTACATGCCAGTAAGTGACCCCTTAAGGTTAGGTAAAGGTAAACAAATGGCACTGCTTGTCTTTTCTCCATGGTATTTCCATATCTCTAACTGTTCTCATGACCTTCTAATCCCTTCCCCAATATATAAAAGACCCTCCTGGAGTTATGGATACAAGAGCTGAACACACTATTCCATAAGTGGCCTCTCATCAAGGCCGAAAAAAGTCTATGATATTCTTCAGTTTAAACATCTAATAATCTTCTTATTTTTGACCATTTTTCTGTACTGAAAGCTCACATGCACTTTATTATCCACCTTATTTCCCAACAAGGTCTTTTCAGAACCGTCAATCTGTAGGAGAGAGGCTGACATCCAGTAAGAATGGTCTACATTTTGGGCTTTCCACATAAAACTATACTCTTAGACATTAAAATCCTGATTGCTTGTGTATACCATTAGCTCAGTGATCTGTCCTCTAGCTTCCAGTGTGCAAACTTGATCACCACTGATTTGCTCCCAGGTCACCAAAGAAAGAGGGCAGGAGGCCAAGAACAGTTCCTAGTAACACACTTATTTTCTAATGGTTCCTTTACATTTCATGACCCATTGTTTGGCAAATTTTTTGACACATTATAGGTGCACCATGTGGATTTTGTGTCCTCTAGTTATTTAGATGTATATGAGACATTGACTTTGACTGAGAAAAGTAATGTTTTTGTGGTAGTACACTTAAATAAAATGTTCTGTTGTACAAACTTCTTTGTTGGAAAAATAAGTAAAAAAACCCCACTTCTCAATACAGATTTTCCATGAGCCCATGATGAATGGCCTTAAATAATTTCCCCTCCTTTAGTTCTGTATTCAGTTGATTCCTTCATCTTCTATTCCACTGTTTTGCTTCTGACAGATGCTGAGTTTGAAAGGCCATATCTCTTTAGGTCACCAAATTTATCTTTTTTCAAAATATTTGTGTGTCACTTCTCATTGTTCCAAGACTTACATTGAGGGGGAAAAAAAAGTCAACATTAGGAGTCCAAAGAATTCTTTGCCACCCATTTTTAAAACTTTCAGATGCAAATTATCCAGACCTGCTGGTTACAAAACAGCTGACTTCAACATTTGGTGCTTAATATCCTTCTGAGGTACCATTAGAATGGAAAATATTTCATCATATCCTATATACATTATCTGACTTAACTCCAGATACAACCAGATTGCTTTATAGAGTACTTCTGCTCTACTAGTATTTCGATTTGGTAATAGAGTTAAGGAAGCCTCTCTTTTTTTTTTTTTTTTTTTGGTAATCTCTCCTCTCTCACAATGCTCATATACACACATACACCCTTCCTGATTGGCTTTATTTCTACTCACTGTTAACTATCTCTGATATCTTTTTGTTTTCAAAAACAGTAGCCTCCAAGTACTAGCTCGGGGTTCTTTTTTTTTTTTCCCCTAAAATTGCTTTCTCTATCTTTTAAAATTAGATTTGTTTGTTTTTTAAGAAAGTGTGGCCTTTTTCTTCATTATGACTTGCTAGGCCCTGTTTATATATAATTATTTATTTGCACTTTATTCTGTTTGCATATAATAAATATGATCAAGTCAAGATCACTTGCACTGAGGTACCACCAAGGTACATCTATCAGAATGAAGTGTAATACAGATGAATGTGTATTGGTGCAACATTTCCAAGTTAGACAATAGTCATCTATAATTTGTAGAAGCTTCTTTCATTACTAGCTGCATGATGTTTTAGCACTAGCAGCATGAGAGAGCATATCACAGAATCACAGAATCACAGAATCACAGAATCACAGAATCGCTGAGGTTGGAAGGGACCTCTGGAGACCATCTAGTCCAACCCCCCTGCTCAAGCAGGGTCACCTAGAGCACATTGCACAGGATTGCATCCAGGCGC
>NW_020451290.1:192384-223473 GCF_003343035.1 Apteryx rowi
CCTGAAGAGGCCAAAGTTTGCTCTCCTGAAGTCCAGGGTTACGATCCTACTTGGTGCCCTGCTGCCTCCTCGCAGGATTTAGATTGAAGTCCTCCAAGAAAATGCAGCTTTTCCCACCAATATAGAATAGATAAATACTGCTTTTCAGCCTGAATTGGTAGCAGGCTTTCTCAGTACCCCATTTTCATGCTGTTAGAATAAGTTAACCCATTAACATTTGAGACCATTAGCTTCTCTTTTGCAAATGTCTCTGAATAGGTAATGCATCTTTTGACAGACTGCCCCTCCCTCCTACTTTTTTTCCATTTGATTGTTCCTAAATAGGTTATAGCCATTAATTTTAATATTCCAATCAATCAACTTTTCCCAGCAGATTTCAGTAATACAAGTTAGGTCAAAATATATTCATAAATGAGTAATTCAAATTCCTCATGTTTATTATGCAGGCTTCTAATGTTGAAGTATAGATGATTACAGAGTTTCTTTGCTCACATTCTATGGTATCTTGATTAATTCTATTCTTGACTTCTTTATTTCATGTTGAGTGAAAGCTTATTTTCCCTCTCTTTTCAGCTTCCTTTCCTGTTTCAGGGCAGCGCCTCATTAATGCTCTGTTCAAGAGAAATGAGGCACAAGGATGGGATCTGCGACTCCCAGTTGTCTCTCTACACTGCGCTGTTCCCCAACACTTCTCCTTGAGTCATTATTCTTCTACAGAACATGGCTAGCTACATCTTAAGAGCTACAAATGGACAGTTGCTCTAGAGTATCTGGACAGCAGTAAATTGCTTCCCTTGGCAACTCATTTGTGTGTTCCTACAACTGTAATGTGTCTACGGTTCTGCTGAGGGTTTTCAATCAAATCTGAAGCAAAAGTGTCAGCCAGTGTTAAGGTGAAGTTTGGTCCACCCCACGCCATGGCCTGGAAAGGGAGCTCCGCTATATATATATATATATATATRTGTGTATATATATATATATATATCATTGTTGCAGAGAAACAAAGAGAGCTTGTAAGGAGTAAAGATTCTCCCTTGTCCAAAAAGCCGCTCTGAAAACTAATTCCTATCTCTTTGGGGAGTACAGTGATTTTTACTGATGTGCTGTCTCACTAATCTCAAAAAGATCTGGGAAAAATAGGAAGGGCCACAGCAAACCCTCACCCGGGGTTTGTTAACTCTTGGGGAGCACCCCAGAACAAACCCCTCTTCTATGGGCTGCACCATCCAGAGTCCCACGCTTGCCTGTATGGCACCTGTCAACTGCAAGACTGTGATTGGAGAACATTAATACCCACTCACTCCACTGTTCTGCTTCAAATACAGCTAACACCTTTCTCCAAAGGAGGACTAAATAGTTTCAGAATAACCATCAGGGAAATTACGCATGACTAGATGACAGTGGAAAAGGGAAGGGACAGGAAAAAGTCACCCCACACCAAGGGAGCTGTTCCACAATTTCAAGAATGTGGAGAATGTGTTTATGCAACATGTGTTTGGCCACATAAGGAGGACAGGCCCTCATTTCCCATTGATCAGCTTACACAGGAGGCAAGAAGAATTTGTCTTTCTGTGCCCCTGACTCCAGCATCCTTGTGAGCAAGTGCTAGTGTTACCAAAGGCCCCAGACAAGAAAGAGTCTCAAGCTGGGTGGGAGAAATGGGAGAACTCTTACCAGCTCAGACAAGAAGGAGTCTCAACAGGAGCCTCAGACAAACATGCCCAAGGACACAGGTGCAGCTGCGACCGATACATCCTGAGAAAGTACAAATAAACCAGCAGAAGCCAGTTGGAGCCAAGATTAGGACCAAGACAGCTTTTCTCAAACAAGGAAGCAAGCCAAGTTGAGACCATGTATGGAAAAGTAGAGCAAAGTTCATGGCAAGACACTGAGTGACACCTCTTCTGACACCACCAGAGACCACCAGAGACCCCCACAGAAGACCCCCAGAGACTCAGACCGCATGCGTAATGATTATGTAAATGTAATAATTAGTTCTAGGAAATAGAACGAATATGTATAATCATTCCTGGAAATTTAATGCATATGCATAGGATAGAGCAATATAAACTTTAGATGATGCGACACACGGTGTGCACGTTGGGTGGAGCTATTCCCCGTGCACCCAGTGCCATAATAAAGAGAATGCCTGCTTCTTAATGCTACACTGGTGTTAAGGAGTTTTTCCTCCCAATTTCGGTGACACTAGCACCCCTGAAAATACTGCTTAGAGCAAGTTTTCATCAACAGAAGGCCTGAACATTCAGGCCATTTACCTCTCTTTCCCTGAACCTTAGGTAAAAATGTAGTGCTTCTTGTAAGATTTAGTTTGGTGTTATTTTTACTTACAAGGAGTAGGATCTTAACAGAAATAAATAGGGCTATTTGAAGTTCAAGTGATACTCAGTGACAAAAAACGTGATGGAATCACCACTTAAATCTTTCTAAATCACTCTGCATTATAGAAACATGCTAAAAGACATGATGTTACCTCCTATCCAGGGTGTTAATCACCATCCTGCTTCTACAGTCATTTTAAAATACATTAGAATAAATGAGTAGCAGTATCACAAATTAAAACAAAAAAATTATACAAGGTTCTAAACTGTGTATTTATATCACCCTGACTGTGTGACAATTATGGATAAGTGTTGTCCCCAGTGAGGGGAAGTAACAGATGGCAGCCTGCTAAAAAGCACATACTGTATATCAATTTATTAATTAGTAAATGCAATCTGCTAGACCTTCATCACAAGATACTTTAGCTATTAAATTTCAGAGGGATTAGAAATTCAAAAGGATAAGAAATTCAAAACAAATTGTTTTAATAATAATWAACTTAGCTATATGTATTGCAAGCACGTTATTTCCTCAGCTCGAAAGCCTGAAATGACTGGGTGCCATCTGTCTAACTACCAGTACTTTTTTTTAATATCAGAGGTGTGTTTTGCTTAGGTAAGCAGACACACTATAAACAAAGAAATAAAAAAATTAATTTCATGAACAAGTAGAACATTTAGACATCTTTCCTTTGCAGGTCTGCTACTAGACCATAAAACCTCTCTCTTCTAGGTCACTGATTTGTCTCTGAGGAGCTGGTTTGGAAGCTGTTACTATTTATTAACTGTTTGATAGCATACAGAACATGTGATGATCGTTTTCAACATATCCTCACAAAAGCCTAACTGTATCACAAAGTCAACATCGCAGCTGGCATTTTCTGGCAGTATCAAATAAAGAAAGTAAGGCCTAACTGGAACAAGAAGAAAAAAGGCCTTTACCTGGAGAGAAACTGAAAAGATTGCTCAGAAGTGCACATCTAGCAAAGAAGAGAACCTTATTCCTTCTGAGTTACCAGATCTCCTTTAAAAGTTATTGCACTGTGTTTGTATGCCAGATGGTAAGCACTACCAAAAAAAGCCCTACAAATAAGGAATACTACCAGAGGAAAGTAAATTATCTTTGTCACCAACACTTTTGACAAAGGGGAACCAGCTGCATTTCCAAAAACTTCTCTTCAAGAATCAATGTTCCATCTGCTGTGGGCCAAAATTTCTTCTAGAAGTGTAACACAATTGTAAATCTGAGAAGAATTTGAACCAATGGCCTCAATTTCTCTGTCAGTTGCCTCACAATTAGTAGGGCAATGTAGTGCTAGGATCTTTTTTAGAATATTAACAAGGACGATGTAATTAAACCAAAACTGAGGTCTTCTAAATATCAAGGCAACTTCAGCTTAATGATAAGGCTTCTATTTAGCTAGGAGAGTTGGGTGCCAACTTTTTGCATAACAAAAGAGCAAGAAGATCAATAAGATGACTGCTTCTTATTGGACCTTCTCTGCTAGTATAAAAATTGTAAACTTGAGAAAAAACTGTTTTCACATAGAAAGCACCTTGAATAAAAAATGGTAAAAGCACATCCTTAGTCACATTCACATAAATGTACTGAAGCTAATCTTCCTGAGGCTACTTTATTGGGTCGACACAGATTTTTTTTATAGGGGGAACATGACAGGTTCCCCCAGAAATAGGAATTTTAAAGGGAAAATGCATGTTAGAACAAAGGAAGTGTGACATGCAGGCTGGCAATCCACCTCCTTTCTGTACATGTGACAACCTAAGGATCATTTTTCATACCCTGACCTACCAGTTGTGGAACTACATCCAGCAGGCCAAGTAGTGTTGCAGTTTACAACTGGCAATGATGAAAGCGAATTTGACACTGTGACTTCTCTTTCACCAGTTCTGCCTCAAACAATAACAAATCACAGTTTAAACAAAGTGGAATAAGAATGATTTTTATGGTTGCATTCTTCAGACCGGGGAAATTGCAGAATCATTCATATAAGATTACACAGAGAAGGCCATATCTTAAATGCAAACCTAAGGGAACCAGCTATGGTCTCAGTTAAGCAACTTCTTAGGGCTGAGTCCCGCTCTTTAACACTGCTTTTTACAGAGGTGAAATATAACGGTAGAGTAATGAGGTCTTTGAAACTTCTCTAATTTCTGAATTAACAATCTATAATCTTATTAGAAGTAGCCTCAGGATACCCATTGCCACAAGTGATCAAAAGCTGTAATTTTTATTGTGGTAATTGAAGGTTCAGACTTCTGGAATGAGCAGAATGAGTGAATTTATTGCAACTCTTTATAGATACTATGCTATCAGAGCACAGAAAATGGAAATTGCTTACCCAGAATGTCAGAGAGCAACTAGATAATTGTATCACCCTTAAAAAATGATATTTCTGTCATTTCATTCAGGCATACTGAAAAAAATGCTCCCACTCTTACTTCTTTGCCTAAGATATAATATTTCTGTAACAGTAAATGTGATTTGGCAGAGAATCTGGCTCAGCAGTTCCATGGTCTTTAGTGGTTTTGCAGCAC
Source organism: Apteryx rowi (assembly GCF_003343035.1). Lineage (NCBI taxonomy): Eukaryota > Metazoa > Chordata > Aves > Apterygiformes > Apterygidae > Apteryx > Apteryx rowi. The sequence continues at coordinate 197,280 of NW_020451290.1, forward strand.
ATGACAATTTCTAAGGCAAGACATTCTCTGAAATAATCCTTGAGAAACAGGAAATTTTTGTTTCTTTTTAAATCAGCTCTAAGTCTGTTCTTTTTTGTCATAAAAATAAATGCACATAACATCCTACAGTTCTGGAGTGGGAGGAAAATTCTGTATCAAGTCAAGTTTCAGAATAATTAATGAGCTTGTTCTGCATCTGGAAAACGAAACACAAATCTAAGCTGCATGTAAAACAAACAAGCCAATTTAAGCAGTAGAAACTGTCACAGACAGATCTATAGCAACTGAAGAGCAGAGTTTAGACACTTCCTCAGTTCTTTCTTCAGATTAAAAAAACCTACCAGCAAACAGTATATCTCCTGCAGTAGCAATGCTTCCCGAACATGTACAAGCAGATGCACTCATCCTTTTCATGTATGCAAGCATCACTGGTGCATACACAATCACACCAGTTATGCATATGAGGCACAGCAAACACTAATTCTATGATTAACATCTGGAAACATAAAACCTAACAAGAAAACATAGAAATTCCTAAGCAAGCATGTTTGCTCATTTGATGGCTCTCTCTCACTTCCACTTGTGTTTTTCCACTTCTATTTCATATTCTTTGTACTTACAAGCAGTAGCTGTAACTAACCTGTAGTGCACATAAGCTCCTCATGCAATCTTGGTTCCTGTTTCTGCACCCTTAGCCAAGAGTATGAAGGCCTGGGTGATTACTGTATCTCTGCATGCTCTGGTTTCCTTGGGCAGCAATCTGAGAAGGCTGGGCCAGGAAGGAGCTGTGCTGTGCTCTCATCAGCCCCCTGGCTGGACTATCATGGATGCATGATGGTGGTGTGCACTGGCGAGTGCACCTCCTGTGCAAGTGACCCGCTGTCTGTGTTCCTCCTCTTTTCTCTTTATCTGGGTCCCAAGTGATGTACTTCTGTCCTCAATAGGTTCTGCATCCTTTTAAAAACTTATTTTTAATTCTAAATTTTCTTAGTCTGTAATAGGCCTCTGATCTTGTTAATGCCTTCTTGTAAGGCTCTTACACTTGAATAATGGAATAACATTAACTCCAGACACAAATATATCGTGAGAATAGTCTTGAGCTTTTGGCCAGAAAAAAATCTCAATAATCTAAGCAACAATGGATTCCATGACTCAACATACTGAAAGCTAGCCTGCTTTGGGGGGGAAGTACTATGCAACACCCAATTAAGTGACAAAGGTGGACTGGAATAGTACTAACTCACTGTGTCACAAATAGGTCTAGATATATGGAAAAAAAAGAAAAGAAGGGGGGGGGAGAGGAAAAAAAAAAGTGCCAAACAGGAATTTCAGTTTCTTGTTGTTTAAAACAATTTCTCTATCTAAAATTAAGAACTACAACCAACTTGTTTCATACTGAACAAAAATGGGAACACTTCAGTTGGCCCAAAGGCACTTGGAAGAAAGCCAAACAAATGAAGGGCTAACATCACAAAAATGCCGGAGGAGGCAGTGATAGCGGCCACCATGTCCCATTTTTACTCAGTACCTCAGCAGTTCAGATACTCATCTGGGGTCAAGAGGCCCAGATTCATTTCTTTCCTCTCTGCCTGAAATGAACTGAACCTATATATCACCTCCCGAGAAAATACACTAACCATTGCTCTAACGTAGTATAGTCAGATCACCACATCTCTTCAAATGCTGCCATTCTATTTTGTATAAATAATTAAAGTTCACTGGAGCACTGAATCCCAGCTAACAATGCCTTTCTATAGCATAACATCCTTCTAACCTCCAGGCTGAAGCGTTCTTCCCACTCTCTTTGTCTCAAACTCATTGAATATTTTAAATGAGAACAGCTACAGCAGCAGAGATCAAGGGAGACCCATTTYGGAACTCCTTTATCAGGAGACTGTTGACCTGGATTCAGCATCATGCCCCAACTCAAGCAACAAGTATGTTTGAGCTTGAATCTTTCACCTCTTCAGTGAGTAGCCTAACAGAGAAAACACAGCATGTTCTGTCATACTTTTCCTTCAAATTGTTCATAAAAATATCCAAACGATCCCCACACCTGTCAATCAACTGCCAACCTCTTCCAGACCAGCATAGTTAAATTTACAAGGGACTTGAACAAGTTTTTGTATCTGATTGGGAAATCAGAGAAAATTCCCAACAGCATTCAAATATTTCTAAAACTGCAGTAAAAATAAAAGTCAGAGACAGGCTAAATTACTGTCATCTGTCTGTCTCCTATAAGAAACATATGATAGTACTGAGGCAAGCAACTCTCAGACTAAAAAACAGAAAAGGGAACAGCTGTATTGGAATAACAAGCTGGGTGAGGATGTGGGAAGGATAAACAAAAGGAGCTAAGGAAAGAGTGTGATGCAATCTCAGGAAGAAAAGCATCAGAAAAAAGTCACCAGCAGAGGTAACAGGTGGCAGTAGCTGAACAGGGAATTGTTCTTTCAAATACTGTTCTGAAAAATGAAGGCAAGTAAAAGGAAACAAAGGTGAGAATGAACACATACTAGCAGTAGCTTAGGAATTTACCGGTAATCAATTATTAAAGAGGAGCAGAACGCCTCCCCTTTGCTTGATACATGAAAAAAGAGGGAGCTAGTTCCTGATTTCTGGAAAGTTAAATGTTGTGTTTAAGCATGCAGTGATATCAGTGATCATTTTGCACAAAAGCATATTTTCATGTAGCTATACACATATTACTTTTAAGATTTCAACACATGCTAGATAGGCAAAGGCAACTTAACCCTGTATCAGCAAAAATTAAGACCTCATATGGGCTGGTGGAGCAACTTTTTATATAGCCTTAATGAACAAGGCTTACTGTATACCGCACCACTTTTGATGGAAATGCACCAACGGAAGCGGATTGGTTCCTGCCTCCCACATATTGCCCACATTTTTTTTTCCCCTAGGCAGCACAGAATTAAACAAAACACAGAATGGAAGGGATATTGGGAGCAGGCGTAAGTAGACATGCAGGCTCTTCGAGTTCATACAAGGCATTGTGGAATGGCTATGAAAATGAAGGATCCCTTAGAAGTTTGAGGGAACAATTTGTTCAGATAATGTGTACTTAAAACAAGATGTCAAACACAGCAGCCCAAATAAACTCAGTCTCATCAGTATAAACTGCAACAGTTTCTTAGTACAAGCAAAGCCTAAAAGCAAAATGAATTGCCTTGCCTGTATATCTGTATCTCACATTTTTCATTCTATATGTATTCTTGCTAGCAGTATCAAAGATAGAACTAAAATTACTTTTCATTTTAAATCTTGGAAGAAAGTTAAGATGTGGTCAAAGACAGGGAAGCTTCTATTAGTACTAGTTGTGCTATGTTCCCTTTGTGAATATACACCTTTGAACAGAAATACTAAAGTATTTGTTAAAAACAGTTATCAAACTGTAATCTTTATCCTTTTCTACACGACATGTTTGACAAAGGATCATGTGATAACTAGACATTGCAGATGCTAAGGAAATGAATGCAAGAAAAAAAAATTAGAAAATTCATTGTGAATAGACATTCCTAGGCATTACTGCAAGTGAAACACAGTGGTTTAGTAGGGATCTAAATATTACACTGCATTGCTGGCAACACCTTTTTAGCATGCAAGAGAAAAATGAGAAATGATACCGGTCAAATCTGAAAGAACAACATTAATCAAATGCACACTGCAAACTATTTCTGTACAAAGACTATTCTGAGATGCTCAGATCACACTATAACATTCAAACTGATTTTTAAGTTGTCATAATTTTTCATAATTCATGGTGGTACAGCAACCCTGTAGATAAAACATAGATAGATGTATACTAAAAAGGAAAGACCAAGAGTAAATGTAACTGAGGTTTGGTACTCACCTCCTTCTCCTGATCCAGAGCCATTATCTGAAATGGAAGTGAAGGGGGAGAAAATAAAAAGAAAGTAAATGAAAATATTGCTCCAGGAACAGCTGTTTGTTCAGGAACTTGCCACTGTAAAACATCATACAGGTGTTATATTTCATGAGCCAGCTGTAAAAGCAAAACATCTTGCTAAGATTTGGCATCCTTCAACACAGTTTGTCCATGCTTACTGTGTCCTATCCTCCCTTCCCTGTCAGGGTATTTTTACTCATAGAACAGCAGCATTCATTGCTGAAAACAAAATTGTTATCTCTGCCGCTTTTAAATTGTTACAAATTCAAACTTGTTAAGCCTAAACAGACAAAAAGAGTATACAGTTTGATTTTTGGAAACTACTTACAAACATAAGTAGTTTGTTGGGGGGGGTTTTGCCCCACCCTCTGACTCTGAGAATAATACTTGAAGGAGGCGCACATAAATCACCTGACTGAAGAAGCACTTTCTGAAGCAAACAGTGCTCAAAATAAAGTTGACTTAGGTCAACTAACTATAAACTAGCTCCTCTCAAGTGAGTTGATCACTTCATCAAAAATCACTTCACTAAATCCACAGTTATTTCATTGGCATCACAGACTGATTGGATTAGTATCTGATGCGTGACAGCTTGAAGCTGCATACCCTTTGCATTAACAGTTCAAGCATCAGCAGGACTTTAGCTGCATCAGCACCCCAGATGAACTAGCTCAGCTTTGGAGCAATAGACTAGAGCTTTGGGCAGCATTGTGCTCAGGGTCTTCAGTTAGCACTACAATAAAGCCATCCTCTGAATCACAAATCTTCCTCTGTCTTTTTTGCTCGCAGGAGATGGAAAGGAGAGAACAGGATGGCAATTACTGTGAGTAAATTGCTTCCTATCCCAGTTAGCTCAGCTTCTCTGGAAGATGAGGAGAGGAGCAGAGCACCTACTCTGCTCATCTCAGACCTCTCCTTTCATGCCAGCTTTGGTGACGGAGAAGGTAGCTGAATTTATTTCCATAAGCCTGGAAAGAACAATGAGAACAGACAGAGAGAGAAGTGGCATTCTTACTCTCATGTATGAGCTCATTGTTCACATCAGAGGAAAAACCAAATTGTCAATTTGTTCAGTTCTCCCCCACTTTTTAAAATGGCTATATTTCTAAGAATAATTCCTTCTAGTGCGTGGATAAAAGTGTGAAATTCCATGTTACTGGGTCACTTCACACATTAGAAATAATCTCTTGTCACATGGAGTGTCAGGAATAGAGATTTTTCTTTTCGTCAGCCTAAATTTTCCTTTCTTTCATTCTATACCACAATTCTGTACCTAATAGAAGCTTATTACCTTACAGAAATAAATGCAAAAACAGAAGAAAGGGGTCTGTTTCATGGATAGTGACCCAGTTTACTGACAAAGTAGACAATCCCATATAACATTTCATTGTTGAATCACTGAAAAATATGCTAAATTATGGTGCGACATGGCTTCATTAATAAATTTAAAGGTGTATAATTTATATGAGGTAAGTCCATAGGCTTCTTCGTAATGGTTGAAATTGTGTGATATGCTTTTGGTTGCTTTGGTGTTTTGTTTTGTTTTTTTAAAACCTACAAATATGAGTAAGTTTAACATGTAGCTCATATAAAAACCAAAGGCTAAAATGTCTCAGAGAACTGAGTCATTCCATGCTTTTTTTTCAAAATCTACCTCTCCACATGCTTTTGCTGGCATATTCAGCCTCAAGGCAAGAAATACCATTCAGTTCTAGTGCACAGCAGTCACTGTGCTGTGGGGCTCCAGTTATACCATTAAGTGTATATGCTGTGAGGCAGAGGAGCTATCACTGTATAGACAGTAGAAGCTGTAACAAGAGAGCCAAGTGATGCGCAGAACACCTGTCCCTATAGATCATTGGGTTGACAGAGGTGAAGTCCACAGGCAGCTCTATCTCCACTCAGCAGAACATCCTTGTAATGGGATAGATCCATGCCTGCCCTTTTTATGGTTTCTTGAGATCTGAAAGCCAAGAGTGGCATCCTGTATGACACTTTGTACCATTTCTGACTTTTCACTCAGATCTTGTGCTTCCTCTCTGAGTTTATGAGCTGTACTAAAACTCTTGTCTCCAGGGTAATCATGCTAAACCAAGCTAGTGTTTCTGTTTTTTCTGAGACTTTCCTAAGCAACTGCTGGTTAGAAAGTAGCATTTTTTTGCAAGCTTACTTGTACAAGCAGCCCTGCTCTTTTCAGTCCCCTAACCAATTCAGGATTTCCGAAAGTGTTCTCCACACAACAGGTACACCAATGAGACCCAGCAAAGAGAACATTCAAACAAGAAGGAATCTGGAAAGAAAGAGCATTCCCCAGCCACAAGTCAGTAATTAGAGAGTGACTGACTTCTTTATTTACTTAAGCCACTGTTTTCCAAATAGGTTCATAAAAAATGTGTTTGTACACAAATGTACAGCCTCTCCGAGTTTGGGAGCTTGTTTCCAGGGTAATCATGCTAAAATCAGGCTGCAGTCAGAATCCCTCTTTTTTTGCTCTCTCAGGGCCTCAGTCATTTCTGTACTGTGCTTTGATGTAGAGAGTACCCTCCCCAATCCCAACCAAGCTTGCAGCCTCTCTCATTCAGATCAGGCTGCTCTCCCAGGGCAGGTGGCTTTTAACTCACTTAAATGAACACGAAAATTGAACCTGTCTCTCCTCTACTGGGGGCAAATGCTCCAAACTGTTTAGTATAAGCAGGATGACAGATACACCACTGATGAAATTTAAGAAAGTAAACTCCTCTACTTTAATTCAGATGGGGTACATGATCCAGTGGGCATTTCCAGAACAAACCTATCAGATCCTGCACACAGACAGGTGAAGTAATGCCTAAATACTGCATCATTTTTAGATCTAAGAAATAGGTCAGAAGCTATTCAGCCAGGAGCAGAAAGAAACAACTGACACATCAGAAGTAAAACTGTAGGCCACTCTTAAGACACAAACTAAAAAGCTGATATATTTGTGGAATTTAGTTATTGCAAGGATTAGCTGACAGCTGAGAAGGGATTTTCAGCACCCAAGAGTTATTATACTCTTTATGCCAAAGACCTGGATTTTCCCCTAAAGCTTTTGGGATATAGCTGCAATGCTTTTAATACAAAGACAGTATGTACCATTTCCTTCTGTTAAGCAGAAATTGGCCTTCCCAAATCAACATTCCAGAAACTTCACTGAATAAGCCCTAGATAATGCTGATTGTTTTTATTTAATTGTCTTCAATTACTCTTTTCATCAAATAGAAGAGAGAAAGGGCAGCTGCTATCTTAAGTCACAGTTCCTGTTAGTTGATTATAATCCATCTGGATTTTCAGGTTAATGGAGATCTAATTAAGTAACCCTTTCTATGGTGGGACAGGGCAAGCTTTTTGCCATTTAATTCTGAATAGAGAAAAGTGCCTTTAGCTAAAGAGTAGGTAAGATTGTTGTTAACTTGCTATTAAAGAACATCCTGATCTACAGTTGATACTAGATAAGGCAATGAGGGTGCTGCTATGAAAACTGGGTGGGAGCTTTTAAATTTCACTCTTTCTGCAGCACTGTGCAATTCTGCACTGTCTCCTGCAGCAGTACAGATCACTGAAATCTCAAAGCAGCAGTGCAAAGGCTAGAGTTTCAGAAGAGATCCAAAATTGGAACAGACCATCTCAAGACCCAGTCAGAGCAAAGATCAAAGCAAAACAATGCAAGCTCCAACTTCCCGCTGCTCATAGGCAGGGGAGCACCATTCACAGTGCTGCCAGTGCACAGAAGAAGTTTGTTAAGAAGTATACTAGCTCAGCTCTCACCACATCCTAGCCACAACAACTTCATCCTCCTCCTGCTAGATTTATATCCCCACCCTCCAGGAACACGGCTGCCTGCTATCAATTACCTTCAGTTTTGATAGGCCAGCAGGATCTTTGGGGAAGAGTGCTGACAAGCCTAATTGCCAGCAGCTGCAAGGCCTCTGGCTGCTGGAGATGGGCTTTTAACCTCCACTGTGCCAGGCTATCCAACAGGAATGCCTATTTTCCTCTACATCTTTGGGGAAAAAGCTTTTGCTATCACTTGATGCTGCTAGCTATTTCCTGCTTAATTATATCTTGCAAAAGAAGCACTAGATATTAAATTCTGGCATGTGTTGATGAGGTATATCTATGTAAGCCTTGCTCTTTACTTCCAAAACATTTCCTTCATAATGACAGAAGGGAGATGCTCTGTTGTTGCAAGCCCTCATTGCAGGCTGGACAGGAAAACATAGCTGCTTTAGTAAGAGGGCTTTATTTATTTATTTATTTAAAGTATATTTCCTGTACCACAAAAAATCTAGAAATAAGTTTCTCAGTCAACTATCAAAATAAATGTATGTTTTCATATCAGGTTTTCAGGTTTGTTGTGGCTTTGTTGGGAGAGCATGAAGAGTTATTTTCACAGTTTATAAATCCAGAAGTGAGTTGCGTAGAACATTCTTAACTCCCACAAAAGGATTAAATTTAGCGTATATTCCTTTTCAGGACAATGTGTGTATCTAATTATGCTTCGTTGTGAGTGTCCCACAGAAATAACCACTCACAGTAAAAACCTGTGCATTCCAATTCAGGGTAACAGTTTGATTACTTCAGACTGAAGAACATTAAATTAAAGCCAATCTTAAGAGAATCATTCTTTTCTGCAGTGTGATGTATCACAAAGGGATAAAACAGAAAATGGGGGGTGGGGGAGAGAATGTAATAGAGCTATTATTTGTTTCTAGCTATGCAATAACTTTTTTTAAAAAACTTCAGAAATCCTTAGATAAAAAGCAATGAACTATGCCTTCCAAATATATGCAGTACACTGAGAATGTCTAAGTACAATATTTTAAAATATCAAGTACTATATCATTGTGTGGTTTCATTTTCACATGCATATAATATAAATCTGGCAGCAGTCAAAATCGTGGCACTGTGTGTGGGCTAACAGGAGCATGCCTTCTTAGGAATGAATCATAAAAGTCCATTTCTTATTTGCTACACTTATTTCTTCTAAACCYGTAAAACACAATGAATTTCCCAGCAGAAAGAGGCAGAAGAAATCTTTGTGACTTTGTGACTTTCCTTCTCAATACTCTGAACACACTGACCACCCTCTCTCCCTAGTTTCTTATAGCCTTTTAGCCAGCCAGTTCAGGATAACCTCGAAGAGAGAATCCTCAGGTGGCATAGCATGAATGAATTTCAATTTAATGTCATCCTCTCTGAGCTGACCAAGGCTTCAGGTCAGCATCTAGACTGCTGATCCTTTGAGTCTGGCAGCAGTCCTGGTTTAGGTATTGCCATCTCCTCACGACCTGCTGTATGTTCCCATCTCTGCATTTATGGGGCTGTACTGCAAATAGGAAATTGATAAGACTGGGAAATATAAGTCTATAAAAAGTTTAAAAAAAAAAAAAAAGCTGGAATAGTTCACTGATCTGGTACACAACATAATCCCACAATCAGCTGCCCAGTCCCAACTGATGGGGAAATGAGCAACAGAGCAAGGAGGAAAAGTGGTGGAAGATAGGCAATACTATCAGGTAGTACTACTGGTAGGGACTTTAATGTAGAGCAAGGGCCCTATTTACCTCCACTCGACCATAGACTGGATGACTCATTCCTCGTGAGTACAAAAGGCCAAGTTAGTTGTAGGACAAAATTTTATATAGCTTACCATCAATCACTTCTTAAATGTATAACTAGGTATTGAGCAAAGAGAACACTGAGGCTGCATTTCACTCATTTTCCTGTTTTTTCCATACTCTGCAATATGGGCCTACAGGTATTGGCTGAAACTCACAGACCCTAATCATCCACAGCTTCTGTCAATGGTTATTAAACTCCTCTGTAAACCCACATATTTGAAAAAGCAACGTCCCTTCATGTAAAAATTTGCTTTGTAAATGTTGAGACCTCTATATGCGAACTCCAAAGCTTCAGTTAAACATTCTCTTACATTTATCTAAAACACCATTTTTAATAAAAAAATTTGCATTTTATTAATTCCTAAAGCAGCTATGATTTACTTTCTTTAATATTGCTTATTTTGGGATCCCTCATCTCTGACAGCATTTGGACAAAGGAATGAAATATATAAATATGCAGTTAAATAACCCATCATGACCTTAAAAATGTAACCAAAATGTTACCTGACAAGAAATAGGTAATAGGAAGCTGACCAAACCATTCTGTATAGTCTGTTCTATTACCATAGCTTTGGAAGGGAGTAATCCCTCGCAAGTGGGAAGTATGTTACTCTTGTATGAGATTCAGAATTCTGACATATTTTAAAAATTACTTAGTCTTAATGCATCACTACAGGGAGAATTTCATCCTATTGTCTCTTGTATATCCTGCCAGGATAGAACCGGCCTTTGTTTTGAAAAACTGAAATTAGGATAAGAAACTAGTGAATATCTACTTAGTTCTTAAAGGCATCTCAGAACAAAGCATTTTCATAGCAAATTCTGAGGCACTAGCTGAAAATTAATGTGATTGTATAAAGGATTTTTTAAATTTAGGTATTTGATTCTCACTATGTATGTTCTACAGATCAAGAGTACAAATATATTGACTTCACAATTACCTATTATCATAGACATAGAATGGATAGGTTCCAGAGAATGGCTTTTATGATCTAATATTCTAAAATTAATCAGAGGATGTCAGATACTTAGGAAATAACAGTTACAGTTCCGGTAGAACTCCACTGAAGCACTGTAAATTGTACAAGTGTAAATCCAATATGAAGCCTGAATCACATCCTCAGTTTCAGAAATGTATTTTCAGTACTTTCTAGTCAACTGTGTCTCAGTACATGTCTTGATCTATTACACTGACTGCTAAAAATTATGCTGCATTTCCTGGTTTTTGTGTAAAACGAAAAGGAGAGGAAGGTTAAAAAAAAATCTCAAAGTAGCTGAGAGACATAGTGATTAGCAGAGACTTGAAACTCAGAAGAATCAATTTTTCATTTCAGAATGTCTTTTTTGTAGTAGGATAAACCACATATAAAAAAAAATTTTTTTTGTTTTCCAAAACATTCTCCTACTGTTTTATTTTAGTGAGAGAAAAAACCTTTTACATTGAGTCTTTTTTCTTAATTGTGCATGAAATTAAAAAAATATATTTATACAGCCTCAGTTCAATCTACTTCTGGGGTATTGTTATTGGAATATGTGAGTTCTTCAAAATTATAATGGATTTTGTCCTATTCCTGTGGCTTTTGGAGTTAGTTTACAGGTGGGAGACTGAAGAAGAAGGTGTATTCAGTCATCTGTCTGAAGTATGCTGGAATTACACAGCTGAGCTGGGTACAGAACACAGGTTTCATTAGTTCTAGTACTGAAGTCATAGATCATTTTGGATGTCTGTAAACAAAACAGAATCTTGGGATAGGTCTATGGTGCAGTCAAAGGCGTTAGAGCAGCTTATGTAAATGTAGCCAAGCTGGATTTAAATTAGCTAGCTCTGGGACTGACAACAGAGCAGCAGCGTGGAACTTTGCCTGGGTAAACTGCCAGATATTTATCCTGATTTCCAGGTGGATTGTTGCAGCTTCCACCGAGTAACAGGCTGCTGCCCCTAAGTTGTCATCTATTACTAAACTAGCAAATGTAAAGCTAGCTAGGAATGTCTATTTGGTCTGTAGTCACACTTGGCTACCAGAGACATGTATCTTACTTGGTCTAATAATAACAAAGTATAACTTTTATGTATCAAAAGATATGGAATGTCCCAAAGCACAGCTTGGATGTAATGAACCAAAATGAAATTAGTAGTGGCAGTCAGGATGATGGATGTCACTTGCTGGGTGTCACACTAATTCTGTACATCCAAAAAAATGAATCCTAAAGAAATGACTAATCTGGAATCTGCTCAATTTTGTTGTAAGCCTTGTGAATTAATATCAAAGCTCCCCTTTAGTATTCACCAGCATTGTCTCAAATAAAGTATTTCTCCTTTAAGTGTTTTTATTTATTTACCTGTTAGCATATCAGAGACATATCAGATTTCTTCTGTATAACTATATTTCATCATTAAGGAGGACTTGTGGTTTCCACATTATTTCATTGTACAAAAAGCACAAAAATGAATCTCTCTAGAATTAAAAGCAAAACTAAAAAAGAACCCTGTAACATCATTCATTAGTGACATAAAATGATATTTTACATACCAGCATAACAAGGTCCTCTTGATACCACTGTTATCTCTTTCTGATGCTTGCATGCAGCTCTCCTAAGGAAGCACTCATTTTGGTAAGTGTCGCCATTCGATCCACAAACAGGAATATAATTTGTGTGACACTGAAAAAGAAATTATAAAGCAACTCAGTCCTACAAAGTCATGTGAATAATCTCAGCTGCATGTTAATATACAGGATGATAGTTGTGTATATATGATGTTGCTAACAAATTATCATTCTGTTCACTAAAGGAAAATTTAAAAAAAATTAGTTTCTCAATATCACTGTAGGCATTCCTCTGAACATCTTAATTTAGTAAGAAAGATTAAAATAACTGAATAACTATAGTGGGTCTCAAAAATGACTGGAGGGAATATGACAAGCATCTACAAGAATCTGAAGGATAAGCACACTGAGGCAAGAGAAAACGTCTTCAAGATAATAGAAGAATGTATGACTGGGCACTGAGGGATGAAACTGAGCAAAGGAGAATTTAAGGTGAACATTGTTTAAGGGGGGATTTGCTGATCTTTTTGGTCATAGAACAGTCTTTCAAGGGAGATGGAAAACAATCACCATCCCCATTAAATTCATGAGTATCATGAGTCTGTTCTACTCAGTCAATAACTGTAATAATACTTTTGTACTGCTGTATGGAAAAATATYGAGCTCAAAGTCATTAGGGTTGGTATATTTTTAAAAAAGGAAGAAGAGAAAAATTWTCATTTGGACTGATTTAGTTAGGGACAGCCTGTATTTTATTATTTTTTACATTCTAAGACAGACAGACTATGTGCCTCTTATATGTATAATGTGTACAAAAATATTCTGAGAAACATACTGAAACAGCCATTCCACCTGGCACCAGTGAGTGCCAGGTCACTTCCTACCAACCTGGATATCCAAACCCCACTTCCTTGAATGGAAAAATACACGTTGCCCTATTTGGGGCTTATATGATAATGGTAATTCTAGACATCTTTTGCACCTTTAAAACCCCAAGGGGGAAAAAAAAAACAACAAGAAACAATGAACAAAGACACAGTCTAGCCCCCAAATTTACATGTTTTAAACATGTAAAATGTATGATTAAACTGATATAGCTCACCCAGTGAAAGAGAGCTGACACACAAAAAATGATGTTATTTAAGCTAAACTGTCCCAAAGAGTGGCAACAATTTCTTCTCTGAATTCTAAATGATATTCTCTGTGGCTGAAAATTCTTTGATTTTGGCATACAAAAACCTCAAAATRCTAAATTTTGAAGGAAATTATCCTTCCTCCTTTGTCATCCTTCCAAAGATTACCAACTGAGAATGAAATAAGCATGCACAGATGGAAATAAATCATGTTGCCAGCTCTGAAAAATATTTCTAAACAGTTTTGTGATACTTTCATTTATTGAATAGCTTGCAGACATTTTATCACAGCCTTCAGTCCTGTCATATTTCACACTCAACAGTCAGCATTAGTGAATAAATGAAAAGGAGACTTTTTTTTAGAAAACAATACTTTCCAATAGATAATTTTCAATTCAATCTAAAAGTTGCTGAGTGATGTTTAAAAGTTGCCAGTTTCTGTACCAAGGGTAAAAAATTGGGAGGCAAAATGATTCCTTTTCTTTACAGTTTGATAATTCTTTAGTGATTTGGGATGTCTGGATATCCATCACTGGATGTTGAGTATTGCCTTTCTTTAATTTAAGTTTTGTAAAATATCATACAAATTGCAGCAAAAGACCTTTATAAAAGTTTGGTGAACACATTTTTTTCCTCACCTCACAGTTATAATAAAAGCAGAAGTATCCTTTATAATGGCTAGGGCTGCTGAAAGACAGGATATCATTAAGGTCAATGCAAGCAGAGCACAGAACCCTTAGAAGAATCCTTTAGCACCTCAGTTATATCTGATCCGCAAATTTAATTTTGGAGCCTAAAACTTCAGTACATCACTTAAGTAGAGTAGATGACATGGCAAGGCAGAGAAAGCCTGCAAGATGTTCAGAGAGGTAGAGTCCCACGGAGCTCTTGCTGCCATGACATTATATGTGTTTCAATGACAACACTGAAATCTGCCCTCCAAAGGGGATCCTAAGAGGAAAACCTATGATTCATTACTATTTAAAGTTTTAGAACACTAAAAATTTAAGAAATGATACTCAGCCAGGAATGACTACACATTCAGATTCTCTCAGGCAGAGGGGCTTTTTTAGTATAAGAGGGATGGAGAAGGAGTGGTGATGGCTAAAAGGAAACTGAGATCTATATGCATTTTCTTGAATTTGAAGGACAGGTTGTGCTAGTCTTCAACTTATATTTAAGTTTAAGGGTGGCTCTGAAAAACAGTGCTCCTTTGTTCACCAAAACTTCCCATTATCAGGCAGCCAGGAAAGCCAAGTTCATTAGCCTTGCACCTTGTGACAGTTCTCCTTCAACAGGAAAATCCTCAGCTGACCAGCACCCACAGCTGAGAGTATTTTAGTTAGGCAGTTCTCTTTCCAGAATACATTTTTTTAAACTGCAATTGTAAAAACATAAGAAATGCCTTAATGAATCAGACCAATGGTCCATTTAGCCAAGTACTCTGTCTCCAGCTGTGGGGATAGGAAATGCTATTTATGGAGAACTGCCTTATATCCCCCCGTTCCCCTTTCAGTGTGTGTTTAATTGAACCACTGCACACAAATCTGTCCAACTCCTTTTCCAGACCTTCTAAGGTCAACAGAAAAATCTAACTAGCTGTTAGATGGTTTTTCATGTAGAGAACCTAGTGGTTTGGGCTGGGAATTTTTGGGAGGGGATATTTTGGAGGCGCTAGTTTCAGCTGTATAATTAAGGTGGAGAGCACCAGGAGGAATTCAATCTGCTATGTCTGAAAAATACAGTATATTCTCCTCATGCTTAGACTTCTTTCCTTAGAGTACAGGATAAGTTTTTCAGGAAATACAAGGAAGCTTATTAATCAGCATGAAAATTCCATTTTTGAAACCTATATTATTCCCAAGAAGAAGTATCAGTTTATCACATAGGTGGCCAGCTCCTGTTTTACTCTTCATGACCTCAGTATAAGGGAGCCATCAAATTTACCACCTATATGAAATAAACAAAACCTTTGCTTAGCTTAGAATTGATTTTCTTTGCATTTTTTTATTATTACTGGGTTTTGATTTTATTATTCTTCATAAATAAAAGTTACCGCTAGAGTGAAGGCTGATGAATAATAGCCTTCTGCTAAGAACTTGTTCTCATTTTAAGAGGCAATCAGATCCCATTGTTCTTACGGGATGTAAGTTACAGAATGCCCTTACCATAGTCACCCACCTAAACTTCACTACTTCAAAAGCCAGCTCTGATACCCTAAAATCTAAAACCAGTGTAAGATCACATGCACACTGTTGCTAATCTGGTTCCTCTTGATTTATAGCTTATTGTGAACAGAATACAAGATTATTTTTAAAACTCTGAAGGACAGCCCACCCTAGAGTTGATTAATAACACTGACAACTCTTGCAGTTTCACCAGGAGTGTCATAATATTTCATATTTTTATCCTGGATATAAATTATGAAAACAAAGAATCTCAGTATTCTCTTTTATCTAAAAAGTGGGGGGGGGGGGATTGCCATGTTAGTTATAAAAAAGTATGGACTGTGTATATTAAAGGCTCAAAAATCAATATGCCAAATTATGAGAACTTGATATTTACTAATTTTTAAGAGTTCAGAGGATTTTTTAAAATTAAATCTCACTATTTTTTCTGAGTGGGGCTAATTCACCATTTTCAGTCAAGAAAGTTTATGATCACTGGTGATTCTGTTATTATCTGATTTTCACTTGCCCACACACAGTGCCAGAGAACATTTTTGTACTTTTGTACTTTCTTCCTCTTTGGGTCCAATTTAAATGTATTTGTTGTTACTATTATTTTCAGCCCACAGGAATTAAAACTATTATGGCCTGTGTCTCAGAAGAAGGACATGGAATTTGGGGAGTCTGACAAAATACACACCTTGCCACTATGATTTGACTAGGAGATTCTGTGGTGCAGAGATCCATGCCAAGTCAACTATCTAGGTAAGAAATATGACAAGAAAAATAATCACAATGACCTAAGATTCTCCATGGTAAAAAGTGCCATGTTTGGCCACCAGCAGAATAGAGAAGAATCTTCCAAATACTAATATTAGCACAAGTGTTCTATAAGAAGTACCAGATTTAAACCATAAAACTTCATCTAGGTCACCTTCCTTCTCATCTCAGGTCTCAGGGGCAGGATGAGATGAAGGGGGAAGGCAGAGAGAGCAGGTATCATCTGGTGCTCCCCATCTCCACCTGTCCTGATGGAAAAGACCACAGGCATCAGGCATGTGGCAGCCTTCCTTTACTCTGGACATCGGTCTGTGATGCAGACTGACTTAACAAAACTTAACAGGGGACTGATGTGAAATTGTACTCACCAATTGCTTCCTGAGCACAACCATGTAAAGCTCAGTCACATACAATCCCAATGAAGAATTAGGATATGGCTGGATTATACAAGTATTTTGATGAGTGAAATTTTTGAAATGTCCTTTCTAGTAATACTTCAATATACCAGAAAAAGCAGGCAGGAAAAGCAGCCAGAAAAGAGAAAAATCCTTACCTGAAACTGACATGCACATTTCAAGCCATCACCCTCTTCTTTACACACTCCTCCATATTTACATGATGATTCATCACACATTCTTACATCAGGCTCTCTTACATTTAACTCTATGAAAAAAAGGAGAAGAAGACAGAAAAGAAATTGTAACATAAGTAATTTTTGAGACTATAGGGTCTGTCTTGTTCTTAAGCCCACTGAATCCTTCCACTCCCTCCCGCCCCTGCAGAAACTGAAGGAAAAAAAGTTGTCCCATATGCTGTGTTGAATTGGCCACATCCTGTTCCCAAGAGGGAGGTTCATTTCATTGGCACAGCAGTCATGGCTAAATTCTGCTTCACCACACACATAGTTTCAGAGCAGGTGCAAGTTTACACTGCTAAAATCATGTTTTGTGTCCTCCACTCCTGGTAGGAGTCAGCACCCTTACACAAGCAGTAGCCCATGTTTCTTGCCCACTGTAGCTTTTTGTCTGACTTGCCAGAAAGATTCTGAAAAGGAAGAAATTCTGAAGAAACTTCTTCAGAATTTTTCTGCCCTGTATTCCAGTCTACAGGTAATCCACACTATTGTCTTTCAAACTAAAAATACATTTAAGTGCATATAAAATATTATAATTTACTTGCACTGGAGGAGTCAGAGTAATGGACCAGAGCCCTTTGTCTTAGATGCTACATAAAAATATATAAAAATAAAATACTTCCTGCTTCAGTAGGCTTATAGGAGAGGTACAAAAGGCTAACTGACTTGAGGAGTATAAAGGAACAAAGAGACTGTATAAATCAATACCATAGGCACAACAGCTGCTTAACTGGTATCAGGTTTTTTTGGCATCACATCCAAGGGTAGTTTTGAAGGAGATTAAATATACTCTTCCGATTTTTGATTTGAACTGTATGTAGGAGAAAGAACAATAGAAGATACAGGTGGGATAATGGAAGCAGTCAATTTTAGCCAAAATATGATCTTGCTAGATTCAGTTGAATAGTATTGTTACTATTGATTACAATGAAAAAGTGAAAATAACACCAAGGGCTCTGGGAAAATCCACTGTCCCCATTTAAGAGTGCACTGAATGACATTCCTTAAAAGGATCTTCTGTGCTTTGACTCCAGTCAGAGATCTCCAGAACCCTTTAGTAATATGACCCACTAACAGATTCATTTACAGCTGTATGTTTTAAAATATTTTCTATAACTTTTAATAAGCAAACTCTATCCAGATGATTGGATTAAAGAAAACACTGAAAACTGCCATTCAGAAACTGTGAAATGTAGGTCAAAAGTAGAAGAAAATAATTCTTACTGTCACTTGCAATCTTAAACAGGAAGTCACCCCCTTGCTCACAATAATGTCAACACTGATATAACAGTAACACTCTAAAACTGCTCCTGTAGGTTTATATAACATTATACACCCACCCACATAATTTATATAAATAAATTTAAAATTATATATTAGTTCATATAATATGTATAAATATTTAAATATATCATAAAATATGTTTGTTATAAAATTGTATTACACAAATATATAAATATATTATATATAAATATATAATATGTATTATATATAAATATATATAATATATACATACAATAGTTAATATAATATATATTGTTACAATATGCTATATACTTATATATTTAATATAGCATAATTACATTTTTTTTATAGTATTGAAGTTACAGGAGTATAGCTCAACAGAACATCCAGTGATAAGTCCTGTATTTTCTTAGCCAAGACAAAAAATTCTAAAAAATATAATTCTAAAAAATTTTTTTTTTCATTGTGTCCATCATTCCTGAAGATATAAATGAGGAGTGTGATGTCTATGCCATTTGATAGTTAGATATCCTGGTTGCCATACCAACCACGTGCACATGTTCTCTAATGTTATTCTTTATGTCGCCATTTATCAAATGTGATTGATTCATTGTAGGATCTGAGTTAATCTGAAAGAACATTGCAGCTTTTCCATTTTTTGTGTTCATAATTTGTTCCTGAAGGAAATGTGTATTTCTTTCCCCTCGTGAAGATCTACTCCATGAAGATGAACAAACTATCAAGATTAATTAAGAGGAAATGATTGTCATACCCAAGAGAAGAATGCACCTTTTGGTGATACTGTATTTCAGAGAATATAATTTATAAAAGGGAATAACCAGATGGATAAATTACAGTGCTAACAGCTTTCAAAATCCTATTCTTATGAGCCTGGGAAACTAAACACATATGGGCTCCAATTCTGAACACCTCCATTCTCAAAATGGCTGTACTCAGATGCTATGCACAGGCTTGCCTCATACCCTATATCACTGAAAGAAAGCCCAAGGCAGCTCTAATTCATGCTTGAAATCCTGTGGGGCTACATGATTTCCACTGCCCCAGCTCTTCCATGAAGGCTTGCTATCAACCTCTGTCTATTCTCCAGGCTAAAAGAGGAGCACGTGTTTGTCTCCAGTCTGTCTCCTCATCCTGGCTGCCCCACAGAGGTTTCCTTGACAGCTATCCACCTGCCAGGTTGCTAGAAGGAGTTTCTTCTCTACAGGGCAGTGATCTAACTTTTTAGCATGGGAGGGGAGGGATCCAGGGTAAATCAAAAGCTGTCCCCAGCTAGCAGTTCAGCAACAGGGTGAGATGTACTTGTGCCTAACTTAATTACTGCTCCAACTGCAAAAGCCAGTGAGAAAATGAAAGGTGTCAGAGCAAAATTAGAATAGAAAAAGTGAAGATGCGGGCAGGGAATCAGCCCTTGCCTCCAACATAATGAACTGAGACTTCATTTAAAAAAATATCCTCAGGAGGAATTAAGAGGACAGAAAGGACAGTTATAACTCACTTAATTTTAGGAGTGAATTGTGTTTCTTTCCATATAAATTATAAACACTAATTATAAGCTTCTTTGCATAAGGGAAGAACCCTCAACAAGAAAGTAATGAACTGTTACTGATCATTCAAAGACCAGGAGCCAACATGATACTTCAAAACTGTATGAAAGACAAGATACCCTGGTGACTGGCACTTGAATGTGATAGATGAACTTTTTTTATGATAGGATGTCATCTAATTCCTGTTTCCCTTCAGTAGCAAATTCTAAGCAACAGTAAAATCAAAGCTCTGACATGTATACAATTATATTTGATAGCATCACAAATACTGGGAAGTGTGGTAGCCATAATGACTTTCACATCTACTGCGTTTTATTCAAAAATGAATAAATGAGAATGAATGTTAATAGAGTGATTTGAAGAGTAACAGTAGATATCTGGCATGTCTAATATATGCTCTCTCTTGAATGGAATCCCCACAGAAAAAGAATTAAGAAGGAGTTTCTGCTATTATTTCCAGAAGAATGGAATCATTATCATTATATGTGAGAATGGACCTACAAAAGGAGTAAGAACATCTAGCAAATGGTTTAAGATAATTTCTTGCATGTTTCTTTAATGCCTATCACAACTCATTTCCAAGACTAACTGGTGTAAATAAGAGAAAACCCCTATATGATTCATTGCATACAGAGAGAAGAGAGTAAGTAGTAATCCATCAACTCCCAGAAGAAAATACAATTAGTGCAATTAAATCAAGCTTCCAAATTTATGATAAAATTAATTTCCAAAGACCTGAAATGAGGTATTAAAAATGATTCGCTAGTATCTGTTTGTTCTGGCAATACAGTTCCTGATGCTGTGATGTCTGACCTGCACACAGCAGTTTGCAGGAATTTGGCTGCAAAGACCCACGTCAAGATCTTTTTGCTTTTTTTCCCCTCTCTTTTGAAAGAAATTCACCCTGTGATAATCTGAGACATCACTAAAAATCAAGTAAAGCCTTTTCCATTTTGTCTCCACTCAAAGAATTCAAAGTATAGTCCAATGGAAATAACTGGAGATTGCCTTTTTGGCTGTGACCTCAAAATGTAATGTTTTGAGGCATGAACCTTTATCACCAAGGTAAACTACACATGTTAAAATTATGAACCTGAAGATGAAATCACATTTGCAGTTCAAGTACATAGCACATGCGCTGGATACCTAGAGAATAAAATAAAATTTAGAGTGGGAAAATCCAGTAATTTCAAAAGCAATTTGTTTTTTAAAAACTCATTGTCTCCTGAGGTTGGCACTAGTACATAGTAAAGGTGAGTGGATAAAAGGGGAAAGAAACCACCTTTTCCATGTGGAAGTGAGTGGGCATGTTTAGTAGAACTGCCGCCAGCTTTGGCCCTCTTAAGTATTTCTGCTGTGGCTGGGAAAACCCATCTCTGCCTGCCTGTCTTTGTTTTCTGTTTCCTATGGAAGAGAACTCCACCTGAGAAGCTGCCAAGACCACCCCCACTTCCTCATGACCTAGGCATTTGCTAGTAGAGGGAGAGCAGTTTTTGCATCTTTCTCACCAGAGGGAAAGGGCAAGATAGTGTGGGGCACCTTACTACTGCTTTTCCGCCCTTCAAACTGTTCTTTATGAAGCCAAGCTTTAAAGAAGGGCATGTGTCTCCTGGAGGTTATATACACACACAGAGACAGACCTGGCAAAGTTCAGAAAGGGTATGATATTATAGGGTTTGAAAGAACCCCTGAAATTGTGAAGTACACCAGGAGTGGGTCAACATTTGCCTGGGAAAAGGTAGCATTGTATGAATCCCTGGGCCAGGTTGGTCAGATGAGTAATTATGTTGTGGGACGGTATGCTACAGTCCACAAAGTATACCCTGACAAAGTAGTATGATGACTGGATGAGCAGTCAGGCTCACCAAAGAGAGTCAAAATCTGAACAGCAAAATCTGAACCACTCATTTTGAGGAGTCAGTCTTATGACTCTGGATTGGATTCTCTGGCTTGTGATTGTTCTGAGTTTGGAAAACTATTTCAAACTGGTTGGAGAACTTAATGGGGAAAAACAAAAAAGAAAACCCTTCCCATAAGGAAGCTGTTGAATTGAGCTTTTCCTGTAACAAAATAATAGCTTATGCCTTAAATCAAACTTTTGAATAAAACTTCACCTGCCAGTCCCTGTCTTTGTCCCAACAAAGATGACACCCAGAGATAGGTCTATGCCTCAGTTGTTCCCAAGCATAACCTGTCAACTTAAACCATGAAGGTGACATCACATGTAAACAAAATTACCACAAAAAAGATTCTCCAGGGAAAATTTTGAATGCCCTTAGGATATCCAAGCTGGCCTCCAGCTGCCAATACAGAACAAAACAAGACAGCTCTCCTGTAGATCCTACCGGCCCAATGCAGACATATGAGCATCTCAACTGGTCCTAGTTTAAGTCAGTTTATATTTCCATTGATTATAGTGGCTTTGACACTGACCCAGACACTTAGCTCACATGCGCACACATACACATAAAATACTTTAAGTTAGGTGTCATAATCAGCAACTTCAGTCCCATCCTTTTGCTCTTTCAAAGTACACCTAATACAGCCATAGCTGCAGTAAATCATGCAAATGCTGACAGAACTATTACACGCACATT
The DNA here is from genome assembly GCF_003343035.1 of Apteryx rowi. Taxonomy (NCBI): domain Eukaryota; kingdom Metazoa; phylum Chordata; class Aves; order Apterygiformes; family Apterygidae; genus Apteryx; species Apteryx rowi. The sequence goes on from NW_020451290.1 coordinate 219,518, forward strand.
GTGGACAAGAATCAAACTACGGGAGTCCCAATGTATAAGCTATTTGTTCTGACCCTGCCAAAGTGCTGGTATATGTGTTTGAAATGGGATTAAGTCATACCCCATCAGCCACTGGGTACAAAGAGAATCTCACTGATAAATATGTTACAGCCATATACAAAAGAACTTGTTCCTATTCATTTTATTGCAGGTCTCCAACTCCCCATTGGTTCCTACTACATCACTCTTTCACTTCCCTCCCTTAGCCAGTCTTTACAGCTCAACCGCTACCCTTTCTCTGATCCCTTYGGAGCATCAGAGAAACATTCAAGGTGCTGTTTCCGCTTTGCAAGTTGAAATAAGAAGTTTAAGGGGGAAAAAAAATCTCCAAATCAGCTGTGTCCATTTGCAGAGCCACTGAAAAAGCAAGGACCAGGCCTTAGCAGAGTCTGAAAAGCAGTATTCCCTTTACTGGCATTATGTTACACCAGCAATAAGATTACCTAAGAATAGCTTTTTCCTGGAGACTGTGTGGCTTCTTTTAAGATAGTGAAATGATGTGTTAAGAGTTCTAATTCCTGCAGCAGAAATGTGAAACAGCTCTCCCCCTCCTCTTCTTCCCCCCAAGAAACTAGAAATTAAGATTCTTTGTATATTGGATTTCTCTTCCATCAGCTTTGGTGTGCCACATTCATCGGCATTTTCCTGACAGTACCGCAACTTCTGTGTTCTGTTTCTGTAGCAAAACRCAAAACTAGGAGCCAAACTCACCTAACACACCAAAGGTTGAAAGTGAAGTGTTYTTCCATGCGTACGTGGTGAAGATGGTTTACTTTAAAACAAGCCAGCACATATTGCTCAGCCTTGTAAATTTCTGTCATTGGCCATGGATACCACTTTAAGGAAATATCTAGTGTTTACTTCTGTTTTTTTCGATGTCTCATGTCTGTAAAATGTTTCATTTGCACATAATTCAACTCAGAATACAGTGTGTGAGCGGCCCCTGCTCTCACCATAATCTCCTTTTAAAATAGAGAAGAACTGAATGCATATGTGCTGCTAAAGTAATTAGTATTCCTGCACACAATAGGAAACCACAGCAAATTTTAACAACCAGCACTCACACAGCAAGGTAACAAGACTGGCTTTGAACTTGAGAGTCGCCCACTCTACAATTATTCACATTACCAGTATACCTCAGACTAACTCCATTCAATGTGAAAAAGTAAGGAAAGTGTCATAGTGATGAGCGTACGGATGACAGTTCTGTCAAAATATTGAATTCAGCCCATGGTGCATTTCTGTTTCCATCATACCAAAAATGTATTTGTAGAGAAAGTGAGGCACATTTTTGTTATATTAAAAGGTTTGACAATATTTCAGAAATTATGTATATTCTGTAGATGAATATTTCAGCAAATGGTACAAATCAACTAGCTGTGCAATTAGTTGAAAAGAGTAAAAAGATGCAGTGAGTACTTTAAATGGTTTTCTCTCTCACAAACACCTTTGTTTGTATCAAGGTTAGATAGTGTGGTAATCTGGCCATCAGAACACAAATCTGGTGTGTTTTTCTGTTAGCAACTATCCAGGGCACTGGCTTCAAAACTTGCTTACAAACCAGAATCTGTGTTACTACAAAAACTGTTGAACATGATTATACAAGGCTGTTATAAAGAAGTTAGTATGTCATTGTATATTTTCATGTAAAACAAAATATTCAAAAAGAAACATGCTTATATAGATAATTAACAAAGAAATTGATTACAACATTTATTACTAATCTTAAGTCTAGTTTCTAAGGAAACCAAGGCTGTGCAAGAGCAATGACTCTCCAAATGCTTCTCTGACAATTTTTGCCTGTAACTTTTGCACTCACTGTGCAATTTCAGCCAAATCTGACAGTGGTAGAGATCTCAGAGATAATGAACTTCCTACAAGTTTATGAAAAATCAGTGGCTGTTTGGAGGAGAAGGGTCCAAATCTGTGTAATCAAAAGAGTTGAGGGGATGTATAGGGAGACAAGCTCAGGGTACGAAATCACAAACACATGCAAAATAAGGGGTAATTAGTTCTTCTTAACTCATTGAGCTACTTAATGTCCTTACACATTGTGATTTAGAAATTTAGGCTTTGCTCGTGTAAACATTTATAAACACATGTACTTTTTAGGACTGCTCAAAGAGATTACACACTGCACAGGAGATGGTAAAATCAGGAACCACTCTGCTAAGGGAAGCTGTAGCATTAACTTTTATGGGGGGCTGAATGCCCATAATAATATTTACTTCTGCTTTTATTTTCTGAAATTGCAAGATATCCTGACAAAATAGATCTTCCCAAATGTAGGAAAGTGTCCAATATCTAGCTAAGGGAACCTATCCTGTGCCACAGCTCTATCCCATATCAAATACAACTTTTCAGCTTATATTTAAGACCTGAATTTGATTACTAAGGAAATATACAGGGATTTGATTGATAATCAAATCCAATCAACTGATTTGATTACCAGCTTCTTTGATTTCCAAGGAAATATACTGGGATAACTGATGTATGGCTTAGTTTCAGGAAGCAGCTAAATGCTAATGCCTATATAAAGGAATGCACTTTGGTAAAATAACTTCAGAAATAGTGCTCTTAGATTTTACCAAGCATGCTTCAGCTAGTTGGATTCCTATGAAATTTTTCATTTGCATATATTATGCTGTTAATTCCTGACTGTTGTGGAGCATGTGCACGTACAGTCAGTGGGAAAATGTTATCTTGTTTGTTCTTTTTTCAATGTCTACTTGCTCTCTCTCTCTGATGTTCACATGCCCATGCGGTAGATGTTCAAATACCCAAAACATTTCCAGCTAAGGTTGTGCTCTATCCCTCCTCTCTCCTGGCTCCCAGATTGGGATTTTTTTACCTGCTTTCTAGGATCATTACCAGTATAAGAGTCAAGCAGGCAAACATACTGCTCCTAAGGAAGTGATAGGTTTTGCTACCAAATATTCTTTCTGAAGAAAGCTTTCTATGACTAATTACAAATCGAAGTGAACTCTTTAGTCCTGTTCATAAAGAAAATCGAACAATTATTTTCCTAAGCCTACAGTGGAATGAAAAAAACATTCCAAAACAACAGAGCTCTCATTTTTACTAAGAGTGTAGTAGTATCACTCCTTAAGAACTTGAAGGCCTGAGAAAAGTAAACGAATGGTAAAAAACAACACTGAGGTGACTAGTTAGCCTCCATAAACATTACAGGCAATTTTTTCTTAGATCTGTAACTGATACATGAAACTCAAGTTGATTCTAAATTGCAGAAGAGATTTGGACAAATTCTGATCCCATTTCTGGCACAAAACTTGAATACATTGCTTTGTTTAGGAGCCTATTTGCCAGATCAAGAGCTGCAATAGAGGCCTCATGCCTTGTAGAACCTTCATAATTACAGTATTTGTTTACAGATGGGGGATGGATGGGGAATGGATCTAAATAGCTGTAGAGCTAAAAGCCCTGCTGCTCACTTCAATTTCTTTTGCAGCAGAACAGAAACAAACCTTGATGTGAACAGTTCTTTGATGCAATGAAAACATCACCTTTCTATAAAGGTTTTAGTTATCTCCCCTTCCCAGTCCCTGCCTTCGGATATCTGCTGCTGTCAGAAAAGGGAGCATTTACCTCTGTGAGCAACAGTAAAGAAAGCAACAAAAGTGCCTGATCTGTTGGGGCCCTTGCGGTACTTCAGAACAATAATCTATATGAAATATAGAGTATGGAACTACACTGTTTAGGATTAGTTGCTTAGCACAACTTGCTTAGCATAAGTAGCTAAATTTGCTGAAGCCTTAGGCCTCAGACTGTAGCTGCTGCTATGTGCTTTGAAGTAGTTTACCAAGGACACTGGTGCAGCTGGGAATGATACATCCTGAGAAAGTACAGATAAACTAGCAGAAGCCAGTGGGAACCAAGGTTAAGGGCTAGACAGCTTT